>NC_137066.1:505000-515000 GCF_032717465.1 Coenobita brevimanus
GAAATGAGAGAAAATGCAAGATTGGAAAGAGGATAAAGGAGAGAGAGAGAGAGAGAGAGAGAGAAGGGAAGAAAAGAGAGAAAGGGAATGAGAGAAAATGCAAGATTGGAAAGAGGATAAAGGAGAGAGAGAGAGAGAGAGAAGGGAAGAAAAGAGAGACTGGGAATGAGAGAAAATGCAAGATTGGAAAGAGGATAAAGGAGAGAGAGAGAGAGAGAGAGAGAGAGAGGGTGGGTAAAACTCTCTCCAACCTAAAAGAGAGAGAGAGAGGGAGGGATAGGAAGGGTAGGGAAATGAGAGAGAGAGAGAGAGAGAGAGGATGGGAGGAAGGGTAGGGAAATGAGAGAGAAAGAGAGAGAGGATGGGAGGGAGGGAGTGGAAGGTAGGGAATGAGAGGGGGGGGGATGGAGGGATAGATATTGAAATGTGGAGAGAGAGTGTAGAGGAGAGAGAAAGAGAGAGAGGGGGGAGGGAGGAAGGAAGGGTAGGGAAAATGAGTGGATGGGAGCGAGAGAGAGAGAGAGAGAGAGAGAAAGTGAGAGAGGTAAATTGAATTGCCTGGCGCTTGGAAATGGAAAAAGGAGAGAGAGAGAGAGAGAATAAAAGTGAGAAGAAAAAGTATTGATGAAACGAGGAGAGAGAGAGAGAGAGAGAGAGAGAGAGAGAGAGAGAGAGTAGACACTGGTATATGACTGCATTCTGATACTGTGTTGTGGAAAATAAGTGGTAGGGTAGGGTAGGGTAGGGTTGGGTTGGGTAGGGTTGGGTAGGGTAGGGTAGGGTAGGGTTGGGTTGGGTAGGGTTGGGTTGGGTAGGGTAGGGTAGGGTAAGGTAGAGTATGGTAGGTAAGGTAGAGTATGGTAGGGTAGGGTAAGGTAGGGTAGGGTAAGGGTAGGGTTGGGTTGGGTTGGGTTGGGTTGGGTAGGGTTGGGTTGGGTTGGGTTGGGTTGGGTAGGGTAGGGTAGGGTTGGGTAGGGTAGGGTTGGGTTGGGTAGGGTAGGGTAGGGTTGGGTTGGGTTGGGTTGGGTTGGGTAGGGTTGGGTAGGGTAGGGTTGGGTAAGGTAGGGTAGGGTAGGGTTGGGTAGGGTAGGGTAGGGTAGGGTTGGGTAGGGTAGGGTTGGGTAGGGTAGGGTTGGGTTGGGTAGGGTAGGGTAGGGTAGGGTTGGGTAGGGTTGGGTAGGGTTGGGTTGGGTTGGGTTGGGTAGGGTTGGGTAGGGTAGGGTAGGGTTGGGTTGGGTTGGGTTGGGTTGGGTAGGGTTGGGTAGGGTAGGGTAGGGTAGGGTAGGGTAAGGTAGAGTATGGTAGGGTAGGGTAGGGTAAGGTAGAGTATGGTAGGGTAGAGAAACACTAATATGAAGCAAACTGTGTGTGTGAGAGAGAGAGGGAGAGAGAGAGAGAGAATTGAGTTAGGGAGGAAACTTTTCAATATCACGGAAATTTGTGCCTGCCTCCTCACAGGGGGGGACAACTCTCTCTCTCTAACCCCTCGACTTCTAAGTGAGGGGAGAGAGAGAAGAGGAATAAGAGAGAGAGAGAGAGAGAGGGGAAAGAAAGAACAGGATGACGAAGAGAGAATGAGAGAGAGAGAGAGGATGGGTGAGAAAGAATTAAAGAGAGGAGAGGGTGGAGGAGAGGAGGGAGAGAGGGAAAAAGGGAGAGGAGAGAGAGTGAGAGGAATGGGAAGGAGAATAAATGGGAAAAGAGGAGGAGATACGGAATGGGGAGGGGAGGTAGAGGAGGGAGGGGGAGGAAAGGGAGAATAGGGAGGCAGGGAGAGAGAGAGGGAGGTTAGGCAGTACCCCTCCCTTCCTGTCACATTTTTATTGCCTAACTTCCCTCCCTTTCCTCCATCGCTCTTCCCCTCCCCTCCTCCCTCCCCTCCCCTCCCCTCCTCCCTCCTCTCCCCCTTCCTCCCTCTTCCCCTTCCTCCCTCTTTCCCTTCCTCCCTCTTCCCTTTCCTCTCCTTTCATCCTTTTTACCTCTTCCTCTCTCCCTTCCTCCTCCTCCTCCTCCTCATCATCATCATCATCATCATCATCATATCACCATCATCATCATCATCATCATCATCATCATCATCATCATCACCATCATCATCATATCATCATCACCATCATCATCATATCACCATCATCATCATATCACCATCATCATCATATCATCATCATCATCACCATCATCATCATATCACCATCATCATCATATCATCATCATCATCATCACCATCATCATATCACCATCATATCATCATCACCATCATCATCATATCATCATCACCATCATCATCATATCATCATCATCATCACCACCATCATCATCATTATCTATCTGTCTATCTCCAGACGCATTAATCCCGTAGGGGTGGCCACAAATAAATCGCCTCCATGTCGCCCTGTCTCCTGCCATTTCGCTGCCCTTCCCCCCGACATACACTTCCCTCTTTCATATACCTCTCCACTCCATACCTCCATCTCATCCTTGGTCTCCCCCCTCCTCCTCACTCACGCTCTCCTAGTTAGTCTCTCACTCCATCCCTCCAGCTCATCCTCGGTCTACCCCTCCTCTCCCACTCCACCTCATGTACATGCACTCTCCTTGTTAGTCTCTCACTCCATCCTATCCACTTGGCCAAACCACCTCTGTATTCTAACGCTTACGCCTCTCTCTCTCTCTCTCTCTCTCTCTCTCTCTCTCTCCTTCCTTCTCCCTCCCCGCCTTTCCTCCCCAATTCTTCCACCCCCCGGTCCCCTCCCCTTCCCTCCTCTCCCCTCTTCCTCTCACCCCCTCCACTCCCTCCCCTCCCCTCCTCTCCTCTCTCCCCCCTTCCCTTCCTCTCCCCTTTCCTCCCCTTTCTCCATTTTTCATACCCTTCCTCTTCATGGTTGATTTTCCTCCTCCTCCTCCTCCTTCCTTCCTCTTCCCTCTTCCTCCTTCCTTCCTCTTCCCTCTTCCTCCTTCCTTCCTCTTCCCTCTTCCTCCTTCCTTCCCTCCTCTTCTTCCTTCTCCTCCTTTCCTCCCCCCTCATTCTCGCTTTCTCCTTCCTGATTTCTTCCCTCTTCCTCATCCCTCCTCTCCTTCTCTCATTTCCATCTTCTCTCTCTCTCTCTCTACAGTAGATAGATAGATAGATATATATACTCATAAATTAGTAGATAGATTCTTACGTACATACATACATACATAAACAGATATACATAGATAGATAGACAGATAGATAGTTAGGTAGATAGATAGACGGATAGATAGAGGCAATCCAGTGGTGTGCGTGGGCTAAGGCGCAGATGGGCAGGGTGTTAAGACAAACAGGATTATCACGCCCTCTTGTTATCAGGTTAGGCCAGCTGATAGCCCTGTGATAAGGTGGAGGCAAGTGGAGGGGTGGAGGAGGCAAGTGGAGGGGTGGTGGAGGGAAGTGGAGGGGTGGAGGAGGGAAGTGGAGGGGTGGTGGAGGGAAGGGGAGGGGTTGATAGGGAGGTAGAGGGGTGATGGAGGAAGGTTGAGGGGTTGTGGAGGGAAGTGGAGGGGTTGGTTGGGAAGTGGAGGGGTTGGTTGGGAAGTGGAGGGGTTGGTAGGGAAGTGGAGGGGTTGGTAGGAAGGTGGAGGGGTTGGTAGGGAGGTGGAGGGGTTGGTAGGGAAGTGGAGGGGTTGGTAGGGAGATGGAGGGGTTGGTAGGGAAGTGGAGGGGTTGGTAGGGAGGTGGAGGGGTTGGTAGGGTTGTGGAGGGAAGTGGAGGGGTTGTGGAGGGAGGTGAAGGGGTTGGTAGGGTTATGGAGGGAAGGGGAGGGGTTGGTAGGGAGGTAGAGGGGTTGTGGAGGGAAGTCGAGGGGTTGGTAGGGTTGTGGAGGGGTTGGTTGGGAAGTGGAGGGGTTGTGGAGGGAGGTAGAGGGGTTGGTAGGGTTGTGGAGGGGTTGGTAGGGAAGTGGAGGGGTGGTGGAGGGAATTGGAGGGGTTGGTAGGGTTGTGGAGGGGTGGTGGAGGGAAGTGGAGGGGTTGTTAGGGTTGTGGAGGGAAGTGGAGGGGTTGGTAGGGTTGTGGAGGGGTGGTGGAGAGAAGTGGATGGGTTGGTAGGGAGGTGGAGGGGTTGGTAGGGTTGTGGAGGGAAGTGGAGGGGTTGGTAGGGAGGTGGAGGGGTGATGGAGGAAGGTTGAGGGGTTGTGGAGGGAAGTCGAGGGGTTGGTAGGGTTGTGGAGGGAAGTGGAGGGGTTGTGGAGGGATGGTGGAGGGGTTGGTAGGGTTGTGGAGGGAGGTGGAGGGGTTGGTAGGGAAGTGGAGGGAGGTGGAGGGGTTGGTATGGTTGTGGAGGGAAGTGGATGGGTTGTTAGGGTTGTGGAGGGGTGGTGGAGGGAAGTCGAGGGGTTGGTAGGGAGGTGGAGGGGTGGTGGAAGGAAGTGGAGGGGTTGGTAGGGTTGTGGAGGGGTTGGTAGGAAGATGGAGGGGTTGGTAGGGAAGTGGAGTTGTTGTGGAGGGAATTGGAGGGGTTGGTAGGGTTGTGGAGGGGGTGGAAGGATGTGGAGAAGGGAAATGGAAGGGTTGGTAGGGAGGAGAGGTGTGGAGGGGTGGGGTGGTGAGGGAGGGGAGGTGTAGGGATGGTGGAGGGAAGTGGAGGGGTTGGTAGGGAGGTGGAGGGGTGAGGTAGTGGAGGGGTTAATGCAATGACAAGTGGATATTGAAAGGGTAGTAGAGGAGAACTGAAGAGGAAGGGTTGGTGGAGGGGTTGGTAGGGAGGTGGGGGGAAGTGGAGGGGTTCTGGAGGGAGGGGGAGGGGTTATTGGGGGGGTAGGTGTGGTAATGGGTAGGTAAAAGGTAGTGGAGGGGTAGGGTGGAGAGGAGGAGAATGCGGAGAGGATGATGGAGAAATGATTAAGTGAAGGGTGGAGGAGGGAGGTGTATAGGTGGAGGGGTAGGGGAGGAGGGAGGGAAGTGGAGGGGTGGATGGAGAGAGAGAGGAAGATGATTATGCGTTAATTTATTACTTAGAAGGTAGAGTGAAAGAGAAAATACATATACCCTCTTTATTATTATTATTATTATTATTATTAGGATATTATTATTATTATTATTATTATTATTATTATTGTTTGTTGTTATTGTTAGTTATTGTTCTCTTTTCTTCTTGTTCTTCTTAATGTTATTATTATTATTATTATTATTATTATTATTATTACAACTACTGCTGCTACTTCTACAACTACTGCTACTACTACCACCACCACCACCACTACTACTACCACTACTAATACTACCACTACTACCAGTGCTATTACTACTGTCATCATTATCAATCAATTTACACACACACACACACACACACACACACACACACACACACTGGCTTTAATATATCTTTAATTTTCTCTCTCTCACTTCAGGATGACCAACCCGACCTTGAGCGAGGGGGGCAGGAGTGAGGGGGGGCGTGGGGGGTCGGTCAGGGCCAAGAGACCCCCCCAACAGGACAAGCCCCCCTTCGCCAGGAAAATATCCAGGGCGCAGCTCAAAGGTGTGTGTGTGTGTGTGTGTGTGTGTGTGTGTGTGTGTGTGTGTGTATTTATATTGACTGTGTGTGTGTGTGTGTGTATTTATATTGACTGTGTGTGTGTGTGTATTTATATTGACTGTGTGTGTGTGTGTGTGTGTGTGTAGCTTTGTGTATGTACGTAATTGTATTTATATTGACTGTGTGTGTGTGTGTACGGGA
Source organism: Coenobita brevimanus (assembly GCF_032717465.1). Taxonomy (NCBI): domain Eukaryota; kingdom Metazoa; phylum Arthropoda; class Malacostraca; order Decapoda; family Coenobitidae; genus Coenobita; species Coenobita brevimanus. The sequence continues at coordinate 510,699 of NC_137066.1, forward strand.
TTTGTATTTATATTGACTGTGTGTGTGTGTGTGTGTGTGTGTGTGTGTGTGTGTGTGTGTGTGTGTAGCTATGTGTATGAATGTATGTGTATGTATATTGACATTCACCTTTGTACCTACGTAACACACAGCCTTACCGACGAGGAAACAGGAGAAAGACATGTCCTTCACTCCCTGTCAGTCTCTAAACTGTTGTATGTAATGGGTATATAAAAAGGATATTTGTGTGTATGTCTGTCTGTATGTCTCTCCGTGTGTGTATGTTATGAGTGTGTGTGTGTGTGTGTGTGTGTGTGTGTGTGTGTGTGTGTGTGTGTGTGTGTGTGTGTGTGTGCAGTACCTGAAAAGTGTATGAATATAATACCTACACACATACATAGACAGACACACGTACATACATACATTCGTACATACACACATTCTTACGTACATACACATACTTACATACATACATACAGAGGGGGAGAAAGATAAATTGATATTATAACAAGGGTAGGTATGGGGGAGGGGGGGTATGAAAGGGAGAGAGAGAGAGAGAAACAGCGAGAGAGACAGAGACAAAGGAAGGGAGAGAGAGAGGGGGGGAGGGAGGGGGAGAGAGAGACAGGCAAGCAGAGAGAGAGACAGCGAAACAGAGAGAGAGAGAGAGAGAGAGAAACAGACAGACAGACAGACAGACAAGGAGGAAGAGGGAGAGAGAGAGACAAAACGAAACGAGAGAGAGAGAGAGAGAGAGAGAACCATCCCATGAAATAGATAAATAGATAGATAGATAGATATTCCCTGGCCTGCTAACGAAGGGCGTGAGTTATTACATCCATAGAAAGATAACTCATTTATTTTCTTTGATATTTATTGAAGAAAGTGTGATGATGATGATGATGATTGATGATGAGGCGTTGTTAGGGGAGGGAGGGCATTGTTAGGGGAGGGAGGGAGGGGGGGAGAGAAGGTAGGGCATTGTTAGGGGAGGGAGGGAGGGAGAGAAGGTAGGGCATTGTTAGGGGAGGGAGGGAGGGAGAGAAGGTAGGGCACTGTTAGGGGAGGGAGGGAGGGAGAGAAGGTAGGGCATTGTTAGGCGAGGGAGGGAAGGTAGGGCATTGTTAGGCGAGGGAGGGAAGGTAGGGCATTGTTAGGGGAGGGAGGAAGGGAGAGAAGGTAGGGCATTGTTAAGGGAGGGAGGGAGGGAAGGTAGGGCATTGTTAGGGGAGGGAGGGAGAGAGGGAAGGTAGGGCATTGTTAGGGGAGGGAGGGAGGGAAGGTAGGGCATTGTTAGGGGAGGGAGGGAGGGAAGGTAGGGCATTGTTAGGGGAGGGAGGGAAGGTAGGGCATTGTTAGGCGAGGGAGGGAAGGAAGGGCATTGTTAGGGGAGGGAGGGAAGGTAGGGCATTGTTAGGGGAGGGAGGGAAGGTAGGGCATTGTTAGGGGAGGGAGGGAAGGTAGGGCATTGTTAGGGGAGGGAGGGAGGGAGAGAAGGTAGGGCATTGTTAGGGGAGGGAGGGAAGGTAGGGCATTGTTAGGCGAGGGAGGGAAGGTAGGGCATTGTTAGGGGAGGGAGGGAAGGTAGGGCATTGTTAGGGGAGGGAGGGAAGGTAGGGCATTGTTAGGCGAGGGAGGGAAGGTAGGGCATTGTTAGGGGAGGGAGGGAGGAAGAGAAGGTAGGGCATTGTTAGGGGAGGGAGAGAAGGTAGGGCATTGTTAGGGGAGGGAGGAAGGGAGAGAAGGTAGGGCATTGTTAGGGGAGGGAGGGAGGGAAGGTAGGGCATTGTTAGGGGAGGGAGGAAGGGAGAGAAGGTAGGGCATTGTTAGGGGAGGGAGGGAGGGAAGGAGAGAAGGTAGGGCATTGTTAGGGGAGGGAGGAAGGGAGAGAAGGTACGGCATTGTTAGGGGAGGAAGGGAGAGAAGGTAGGGCATTGTTAGGGGAGGGAGAGAAGGTAGGGCATTGTTAGGGGAGGGAGGAAGGGAGAGAAGGTAGGGCATTGTTAGGGGAGGGAGGGAGGGAAGGAGAGAAGGTAGGGCATTGTTAGGGGAGGGAGAGAAGGTAGGGCATTGTTAGGGGAGGGAGGAAGGGAGAGAAGGTAGGGCATTGTTAGGGGAGGGAGGGAGGGAAGGAGAGAAGGTAGGGCATTGTTAGGGGAGGGAGGAAGGGAGAGAAGGTAGGGCATTGTTAGGGGAGGGAGGGAGGAAGGGAGAGAAGGTAGGGCATTGTTAGGCGAGGGAGGGAGGAAGGGAGAGAAGGTAGGGCATTGTTAGGGGAGGGAGGGAGAGAAGGTAGGGCATTGTTAGGGGAGGGAGGGAGAGAAGGTAGGGCATTGTTAGGGGAGGGAGGGAGGGAGAGAAGGTAGGGCATTGTTAGGGGAGGGAGGGAGGGAGAGAAGGTAGGGCATTGTTAGGGGAGGGAGGGAAGGTAGGGCATTGTTAGGGGAGGGAGAGAAGGTAGGGCATTGTTAGGGGAGGGAGGGAAGGTAGGGCATTGTTAGGGGAGGGAGAGAAGGTAGGGCATTGTTAGGGGAGGGAGGGAAGGTAGGGCATTGTTAGGGGAGGGAGGGAAGGTAGGGCATTGTTAGGGGAGGGAGGGAGGGAGAGAAGGTAGGGCATTGTTAGGGGAGGGAGAGAAGGTAGGGCATTGTTAGGGGAGGGAGGGAAGGTAGGGCATTGTTAGGGGAGGGAGGGAGAGAGGGAAGGTAGGGCATTGTTAGGGGAGGGAGAGAAGGTAGGGCATTGTTAGGGGAGGGAGGAAGGGAGAGAAGGTAGGGCATTGTTAGGGGAGGGAGGAAGGGAGGGAAGGTAGGGCATTGTTAGGGGAGGGAGGGAGGGAGGGAAGGTAGGGCATTGTTAGGGGAGGGAGGGAAGGTAGGGCATTGTTAGGGGAGGGAGAGAAGGTAGGGCATTGTTAGGGGAGGAAGGGAAGGTAGGGCATTGTTAGGGGAGGGAGGGAGGGAGGGAAGGTAGGGCATTGTTAGGGGAGGGAGGGAGGGAGGGAAGGTAGGGCATTGTAAGGGGAGGGAGAGAAGGTAGGGCATTGTTAGGGGAGGGAGAGAAGGTAGGGCATTGTTAGGGGAGGGAGGGAAGGTAGGGCATTGTTAGGGGAGGGAGGGAGGGAGGGAAGGTAGGGCATTGTTAGGGGAGGGAGGGAGGGAAGGTAGGGCATTGTTAGGGGAGGGAGGGAGGGAAGGTAGGGCATTGTTAGGGGAGGGAGGGAAGGTAGGGCATTGTTAGGGGAGGGAGGGAGGGAGGGAAGGTAGGGCATTGTTAGGGGAGGGAGGGAGGGAAGGTAGGGCATTGTTAGGGGAGGGAGGGAGGGAAGGTAGGGCATTGTTTGGGGAGGGAGGGAAGGTAGGGCATTGTTAGGGGAGGGAGGGAAGGTAGGGCATTGTTAGGCGAGGGAGGGAGGGAAGGTAGGGCATTGTTAGGCGAGGGAGGGAGGGAAGGTAGGGCATTGTTAGGGGAGGGAGGGAGGGAGGGAAGGTAGGGCATTGTTAGGGGAGGGAGGGAGGGAAGGTAGGGCATTGTTAGGGGAGGGAGGGAGGGAGGGAAGGTAGGGCATTGTTAGGGGAGGGAGGGAAGGTAGGGAAGTGATATGGGAGGGAGAGAAGGTAGGGCATTGTTAGGGGAGGGAGGGAGGGAAGGTAGGGCATTGTTAAGGGAGGGAGGGAGGGAGGGAAGATAGGGCATTGTTAAGGGAGGGAGGGAGGGAGAGAAGGTAGGGCATTGTTAGGGGAGGGAGGGAAGGTAGGGCATTGTTAAGGGAGGGAGGGAAGGTAGGGCATTGTTAGGGGAGGGAGGGAGGGAAGGTTGGGCATTGTTAAGGGAGGGAGGGAGGGAGGGAAGATAGGGCATTGTTAAGGGAGGGAGGGAGGGAGAGAAGGTAGGGCATTGTTAGGGGAGGGAGGGAAGGTATGGGAGGGAGAAAATGCGTAGGAAGGAAGGAAGGAAGGTATGGGAGGGAAAGAAGGAGGGAGGGGGGGAAGGTATGGGAGGGAGAGAATGTGTGAGAGGAAGGAAGGAAGGAGAGAGGAAGGGGAGTTATGGGAGGGAGGGAGGGAGGGAAGGAGAAATGGTTTTGGAAAGAGGAAAGAGAGAAGGTATGGAAGGAAGGAGAATGAAAGGAAGGGAGGCGAGAAAGGAATGAAGGAGGGAAGGAAGGGAGGAGAGAATAGACAGAAGGAAGGAAGGAAGGAGAGATTGGAAGGAAGGAAGGGAGGAGAGAATAAACAGAAGGAAGGAAGGAGGGAGGGAAGGAAGGAAAGGAGGGAAGGAAGTTAGAATGAAGAGAGGAAGGAGAGATAGAAGTGATAGAAT
>NC_137066.1:522500-530000 GCF_032717465.1 Coenobita brevimanus
CACATACATACAAAAATACATGTACACATTCAGTACATACCTACATACATACATACATACTTACAGACAGACAGACATACACATATACAGACTCGTACACACATACATACATACGGTACATACATACATATGAAAATACATACACACATATACAAACACATACATACATACAAAAATACATACACATACATAGTGTACATACAAAAATACATACCTACACACACACACACACACACACACACACACACACACACACACACACACACACACACACACACACACACCACTGATATTCTAACTTGGCCTAAAATTGCCATCTTTCCGTCTTGAATGCTGAGCCGTATCACTGAACACTGGAATATGATGCTAGTCACGAAGAAGTGCAGTGGAAAGGATGTTGAGTTGTAACATTACGAGTAGTTCTCTCTGTCTCTCTCTCTCTCTCTCTCTCTCTCTCTCTCTCTCTCACACACACACACACAACACTAGAATATGATGCTAGTCACGAAGAAGTGCTGTGGAAATGATGATGAGTTGTAACATTACGAGTAGTTCTCTCTCTCTCTCAAGTTAAATCGTGTGAAAGAATTAAAGCGAGAAAGAGAGAGAGAGAGAGAGAGAGAGAGAGAGAATGTTGAAGAGAGCGTATAATAATAGAATGAAAACATAATGAGGGCAGGAAAATATTTTGAGAGAGAGAGAGAGAGATGGAAGACAAATACAAGAGGAAGAGCGACAAAGAAGATAGATAGAGAGAGAGAGAGAGAGAGAGAGAGATTAAACAAGAAGGATATTGTAATGAAAAAAACAAAAAGTATAGGAACGGCTGTGTGTGTGTGTGTGTGTGTGTGTGTGTGTGTGCCTAGATAGTGTGTGTGTGTGTGTACCTAGATAGTGTGCGTGTGTGTGTGTACCTAGATTGTGTGTATGTGTGTGTATACCTAGATTGTGTGTGTGTGTGTGTGTGTGTGTGTGTGTGTGAGAGAGAGAGAGAGAGAGAGAGAAAGAGAGAGTGAGTGTGTACCTAGATTGTGTGTGTGTGTGTACCTAGATTGTGTGTGTGTGTGTGTGTGTACCTAGATTGTGTGTATGAGTGTGTATACCTAGATTGTGTGTGTGTGTGTGTGTGAGAGAGAGAGTATGTGAGTGTGTACCTAGATTGTGTGTGTGTGTGTGTGTGTACCTAGTTTGTGTGTATGTGTGTGTATACCTAGATTGTGTGTGTGTGTGTGTGTGTGTGAGAGAGAGAGAGAGAGAGTGTGTGTGTACCTAGATTGTGTGCGTGTGTGTGTGTGTATCGATTGTGTGTATGTGTGTGTATACCTATATTGTGTGTGTGTGTGAGAGAGAGAGAGAGAGTGAGTGTGTACCTAGATAGTGTGTGTGTACCTAGATTGTGTGTATGTGTGTGTGTGTGTGAGAGAGAGAGAGTGAGTGTGTACCTAGATAGTGTGTGTGTACCTAGATTGTGTGTATGTGTGTGTGTGAGAGAGAGAAAGAGAGTGAGTGTGTACCTAGATAGTGTGTGTGTACCTAGATTGTGTGTATGTGTGTGTGAGAGAGAGAGAGGGGGAGAGAGAGTGAGTGTGTACCTAGATAGTGTGTGTGTACCTAGATTGTGTGTATGTGTGTGTAAGAGAGAGAGTGAGTGTGTACCTAGATTGTGTGTATGTGTGTGTGTGGGAGAGAGAGAGAGTGAGTGTGTACCTAGATTGTGTGTATGTGTGTGTGAGAGAGAGAGAGAGAGAGAGTGAGTGTGTACCTAGATTGTGTGTATGTGTGTGTGTGTGAGAGAGAGAGAGTGAGTGTGTACCTAGATTGTGTGTGTGTGTGTGTGTGTGAGAGAGAGAGAGAGAGTGAGTGTGTACCTAGATAGTGTGTGTGTGTGTGTACCTAGATTTAAGCTTACGTTTTTGTCTGCAGAGAGAGGGATAGATTGATAGATAGATAGCTAGGTGACAGACACAAAAAATAGCAGAAAAAGACAGAAATAGATTGAGAGAGAGAGAGAGAGAGGAATATAGATAGATTGGTGAGATAAAATAGCAGAAACAGATATACACTGAGAGAGAGAGAGACTAGCCGCTTCGTTAATTGGCAGGACAACTCGACTTGCTGGTTATATAAGGCCACCTGTTTCTCTCTCTCTCTCTCTCTCTCTCTCTCTCTCACACACACACACACACTGAAAAACGAGGGAATTGTGTAGACGTCTGCTGAAACACACACACACACACACACACACACACACACGCTAAAACATAAGAGAATTGTGTGGACGTCTGCTGAAACACACACACACACACACACACACACACACACACACACACACAAGCTAAAACATAAGAGAATTGTGTGGACATCTGCTGAAACACACACACACACACACACACACACACACACACACACCAGATCCAGTTGTTATCGTGTGTGTTTTTTTAATGGGGTGGAATCTGGTCCAATTGGAGGGTGAAAATATTAATGAGGATTCTTTTTAAGGTCTCTCTCTCTCTCTCTCTCTCTCTCTCTCACACACACACACACACACACACACACACACACACACACAATATTCCCCTTCCCTCACTCTGTATTCCAGTATTTCACGTTCCCTTCAACACTTTTCTGTTTTCCTCTCTCTCTCTCTCTCTCTCTCTCTCTCTCTCTCTCTCTCTCTCAGATAGTGTGTGTATGTATGTGTGTATCAATATGTATGTGTGTATCAGTGTAGGTATGGATATATGTATGTATATATGTGTGCATGAATGTACGAATATGGAAGGTATGTATGTTTGTGTGTGTGTGTAAGAGAGAGAGAGAGAGAGAGAGAGAGAGAGTTCTAAATGACAGCACACTTAAGCTAATGCAATCTTCCATATGAGAGAGAGAGAGAGAGAGAGAGGAAGAGAGAGAGAGAAAGAAAGATGGGAAGAGAGAGAGAGAGAGAGATCTTGCACGTATACTAACTCTTTTAAAATTACTAAGATATTTTAGTCATGTTTTTCGGCAGTTTTTTTCGACAAGAGTTGAATTTAGAGCAAGATTTCTAGGCCAGTTTTTTACATGTTTTTTTTTCTACAGCAGTTTCTATTTTTTCTTTGTTTATTTAATTTTTTCCATGAGCTGTTTTTTTTAGCAAGATTCTTAGCAATTTTTTTGTCCTATTTATTTTTCGTGGCAATTTTCCCCAGCAAGAGTTGATATTCCCGGCCCGGCCCTCCTGGCTGTGATTGTGTTGTGTTGAGATTGGAGGAGTAGGAGGGAAGATTGGAGGGGTGGAGGGAGGGGAAGGAGGAGGGAGAGGGAGGGAAGGGAAGGGAGAAAGGGGGGAGGGTAGGAAGAGATGGAGGAAAGAGAAGGAAGAGGGAGAGAGAGGGAGGGAGGGGAAGGGAGGAAGAGAAGGGGAAGGGAAGGGAAGGAAAAGAGGGAAGGGAGAAAGGGGGGAGGGTAGGAAGAGAGGGAGGGAAGGGAAGAAAGAGGGAGAGGAAGGGAAGGAAGAGAGGAGGAGAGAATGAAGGAAAAGAGGGAGGGAAGAGAAGGAAGAGGGAAAGGAGGGAGAGAGAGGGAGGGAAGGGAAGGAAGAGAGGGAGAGGAAGGAAGAGGGAGAGGAAGGGAAGGAAGAGCGGGAGGGAAGGGAAGGAAGAGAGGGAGGGAAGGGAAGGAAGAGAGGGAGGGAAGGGTAGGAAGAGAGGGAGGGAAGGGGAGGAGGAGAGAAGGGAAGGAAAAGAGGGAGGGAAGAGAAGGAAGAGGGAAAGGAGGGAGAGAGAGGGAGGGAAGGGTAGGAAGAGAGGGAGGGAAGGGAAGGAAGAGAAGGAGGGAAGGGAAGGAAGAGAGGGAGGGAAGGGAAGGAAGAGAGGGAGGGAAGGGAAGGAAGAGAAGGAGAGGGAGGGAAGGAAGACAGGGAGGGAAGGGTAGGAAGAGAGGGAGGGAAGGGTAGGAAGAGAGGGAGGGAAGGGAAGGAAGAGAGGGAGGGAAGGGAAGGAAGAGAGGGAGGGAAGGGTAGGAAGAGAGGGAGGGGAAGGGTAGGAAGAGAGGGAGGGGAAGGGTAGGAAGAGAGGGAGAGGAAGGGAAGGAAGAGAGGGAGGGAAGGGAAGGAAGAGAGGGAGAGGAAGGGAAGGAAGAGAGGGAGGGGAGGGAAGAAAGGGGAAGGGAAGGAGTAGAGAGGGAGGGAAGGGTAGGAGGAGGGAGGGAAGGGTAGGAAGAAAGGGAGGGAAGGAAGGAAAGAGAGACAGGAAGAGGAGAGATTGAGGGAGGGAGAGAAGAGAGAAAGGAAGATGGAAGCGAAATGGAGAGAGGAGGGAGAATGAAGAAGGAGAGGAGAGGGAGGAGAGGGGAGAGAGGAGGAAGATAGAGGGAAGGTAAGAGAGAGGAGAGGAGGGAGAGGGAGGAGGTGGGAGAGTAGCAAGAATTAGGGAGGAAGGGAGAGAGAGAGAGAATATATGTGTGTGCATGGTAAGCGCAGTTAAGGATTAAATATATTGAGATTATATACATAAGCAGAAGCAAACACCCTTACACACACACACACACACACACACACACACACACACACACACACACACACACACACACACACACACACCAACTTACCTGCCTACCTACCTTCCTGCATACATACATACACACACACCACCACATACATACCTACCTACGTTCATACCTTCTGCCTACCTTCCTACCTACCTACTTACATACATACATACGTACTTGCCTACCTACCTACCTACTTATATACATACATACATATACATACTTACCTGCCTACACACACACACACACACACACACACACACACACATTCATACGTAACATACATCCATTATCGATGTTACATAACTCTCTCTCTCTCTCTCTCTCTCTCTCTCTCTCTCTCTCTCTCTCGTGTGGCTGACAGGTGTAATTTCCGTATTTTATCACCTGTAATTAGCGCTATGATCGCGAATTTTGCCTATTGCGATTCGCGTATTTAATTTCGCGTAAAATAAGACGGATTTGTTGTCAGATTATCTCGTATTCGCGTCGGTCACGGTGTCTCCCTAACGCCTTTTCCTTAGCGATTTATTCTTGGATATTGCTAGCTATTCGCGTATTTTATTCCACGTAAAATCAGACGGATAGATTGAACTGAGATGAGGTGCACTGGGTTCAGATGAGGCTACTACTACTACTACTACTACTACTACTACTACTACTACCACTACTACTACTACTGCTGCTACTACTACTACTGCTGCTACTACTACTACTACTACTACCACCACTACTACTACTACTACTACTACTACTACTACCACCACCACCACCACCACCACCACCACCACTACTACTACTACTACCACTACTACTACTACCACCACCACCACCACTACTACTACTACTACTACTACTACTATTACTACTACTACTACTACTAATACCACCACCACCACTACTACTACTACTACTACTACTATTACTACTACTACTATTACTACTACTACTACCACTACCACCACCACCACCACCACTACTACTACTACTATTACCACTACTACTACTACCACCACCACCACCACCACCACATTGAACTTTAGTATTGTTTTGTGTGTTATTAATGTCGTAACGTATCATCCTAAGCGATTTATTATATACTTCACACTTCAGTATTCTCGTCTCTTATTAGTATCGTAACACCTCCCTCATAGCGATTTATTATGTACTTAGCACCCCTCTATCACAGTCGTAGTGAAGGGATAGGTTAATATTCTTGTCATTAGAGGAAGCTCCCTAACACCTTTTCCTAAGCGACTTATTTTGATATTTTGATTACACCTTACTTCCTTATTCTGTTACGTAAATCCTTCCAATATCGCCCTACTCTGCATAAAGCTCCCAAACACCTTTTCCTAAGCGATTTATTTTGTTTATTACACCTTACTGTCCTCTTCTGTGTTACATAAATCCTTCCAATATCGCCCTACTCTGCATAAAGCTCCCAAACACCTTTTCCTAAGCGATTTATTTTGTTTATTACACCTTACTGTCCTCTTCTGTGTTACATAAATCCTTCCAATATCGCCCTACTCTGCATAAAGCTCCCAAACACCTTTTCCTAAGCGATTTATTTTGTTTATTACACCTTACTGTCCTCTTCTGTGTTACATAAATCCTTCCACAATCACCATACTCTGCATAAAGCTCCCTAACACCTTTTCCTAAGCGATTTATTTTGTTTATTACACCTTACTGTCCTCTTCTGTGTTACATAAATCCTTCCACAATCACCATACTCTGCATAAAGCTCCCAAACACCTTTTCCTAAGCGATTTATTTTGTTTATTACACCTTACTGTCCTCTTCTGTGTTACATAAATCCTTCCAATATCGCCATACTCTGCATAAAGCTCCCTAACACCTTTTCCTAAGCGATTTATTTTGTTTATTACACCCTACTGTCCTCTTCTGTGTTACATAAATCCTTCCAATATCGCCATACTCTGCATAAAGCTCCCTAACACCTTTTCCTAAGCGATTTATTTTGCTTATTACACTTACTGTCCTCTTCTGTGTTACATAAATCCTTCCAATATCGCCATACTCTGCATAAAGCTCCCTAACACCTTTTCCTAAGCGATTTATTTTGTTTATTACACCTTACTGTCCTCTTCTGTGTTACATAAATCCTTCCAATATCGCCATACTCTGCATAAAGCTCCCTAACACCTCTTCCTAAGCAATTTATTTTGTTTATTACACCTTACCGTCCTCTTCTGTGTTACATAAATCCTTCCAATATCGCCATACTCTGCATAAAGCTCCCTAACACCTTTTCCTAAGCGATTAAATTGTCCTCTTCTGTGTTATGCCTCTCTCTCTCTCTCTCTCTTTCTCTCTCTCTCTCTCTCTCTCTCTCTCTCTCTCTCTCTCTGCATGTCTTTATCTATCTACCTATCTATCTATGTCTATCTCTATGTCTGTCTGTCTGTCTGTCAATCTATCTATCTATCTGTCTTAATCTTTTCAATCTTTTCCTTAATCCAGTAAGTCCTCAGAATCACTTTAATCTGCGTGTGTGTGTGTGTGTGTGTGTTCCAGCAGATGTGTACATATTTCTCATATTTTTCAGTGTGTGTGTGTGTGTGTGTGTGTGTGTGTCGTTTACGAGAGAGAGAGAGAGAGAAAGGAAAAGAGAAGTGAGGGAGAGAGATGAGTAGGGAAGAGAGAAGAGGAAACGAGAAAGAGAGAGAGCAAGAGAGGAAAAGAAGAGAGACACAAGTGAGAGAGAAAGAAAGAAGAGAGACAGAAGTGAGAGAGAAAGAAAAAAGAGAGACAGAAGTGAGAGAAAGAAGAGAGACAGAAGTGAGAGAAAGAAGAGAGACAGAAGTGAGAGAGAGAGAGAGAGAGAGAGATTAAAGTTTACTCTCTTTTCTTCCAGAGTTCCGTGAGGCGTTCCGTTTATTCGACAAAGATGGCGACGGAACTATCACGAAGGAGGAACTGGGCAACTTTATGCGGAACTTG
>NC_137066.1:535000-540000 GCF_032717465.1 Coenobita brevimanus
CTTGTTTTTTCTTTATCATTCTTCTTTCTTCTTCTTTTCTCTTCCTCCTCCTCCTCTCCTCCTCCTCCTCCTTCTTCTTCTTCTTCTTCTTATTATTATTATTATTATTACTACTACTACTACTACTACTACTACCACTAAGTATTATTATTATTATTATTGGTAGTAGTAGTAGTGGAGGTAGTAGTAGCAGTGGTAGGAGGGGGAGGAGGAAGAAGATAGACGAGAAGGAGGAGGAAGATGAGGAGGAGGTGCTCTCTCTCCCAGCTCTCTTCTCTCTCTTTGTTGTCTGTTGTTCAAGTAAACATAGAGTGTTGTGTACCACCACCACACCCACCACAACTACTACCACAGTTACTACCACCATCACTACCACAATTGCTACCATCACTACTACCATTACAATATCACAGTTACTACCATCACTACCGCCATTACTACCACCATCACTACCACAATTACTGTCACCACTACCACCACCACTGGCCGCTACTACCACCATCACCACTACCACAGTTACTGCCACCATTACTACCACAGCTACTACTGCCGTTACTACCATCATTACCACTACCATCACTACCACCACCACAGCTACTACCACCACTACTACTACCACAACCACCACCACCACCACCACCACCACAATTACTCAGTTTATGGAAAGGGTATATGTTAAAAAAATTAGGACTGCAAAATAAATACATTTTTTTTAGATGCGGGAGCTTCAGGGCCCTGGGTTAATTTCCTTGCTTATCTGCTTTATTCGGAAATCGTTAGTGGGTGACTGACGGACAGGGGAGACTCTGGGATTGAGAGAGAGACAGACAGACAGATAGGTAGAGAGACAGACAGACAGACAAAGAGATAGATAGGTAGAGAGACAGACAGACAGACAGACAGACAGAGATAGGTAGAGAGAGAGAGAGACAGATAGATAGATAGATAGGTAGAGAGAGAGGAGAGAAGGTTATAAGAGTTTAGATAGCGTAACTACAAAGGGGATTTTCGCCCTTATCAGTATGCCACTCACGACGGGGGGGAAGAGAGAGAGTTGAGGGAAATGAAGAGAGATGGAGGAGAGGAAGAAAGAGAGAGAGAGAAGCGGGAGAGGAAGAAAGGAAGGGAGAGAGAGAGAGGGGGGGGGAATGGAGAGAAAATGAGGGGTGGGGAGAAGGGAGAGAGGAAAATGATAGAGTTTGGAGGAGGAGGGGGAGGAGAGAAAGATGGAGAGAGGGAAAAGGAAAGAGGAGGAGGAGGGGAATATTGAAGGAGAGAAAGAGAGAGAGAGAGAAAGTTTATACAATGGCAAAGTTTGTCGCTTTATCAGGAGTGTGGAGCTGCCGGCACGAGAGAGAGAGAGAGAGAGAGGGAGGGAGGGAGGGAAAGTAGTGAGGAGGAAAGGTGTGGGGTGCAGTGAGAGAGAGGGGGGGGGGGAGAGAGAGAGAGAGGAGGAGGCAGGGGATGATTTTTCAAGAATGGAATTACGTTATCTAAAGTGAGAGAGAGAGAGAGGGGGGGGGAGGGAGGGAGAGAGAGAGCACTTCAAATTTTCTGCCTGAGACAAAAGTTTGAAGAGGAAGAGAAAATAAAGTTGGGAGAATAAGACAAGGATAGGCAGGGGTGAGGCAGTTGTGGTAGGGGGTGAGGCAGGTGTGGTAGGGGGTGAGGCAGGTGTGGTAGGGGGTGTGGTAGGGTGAGGCAGTTGTGGTAGGGGGTGCGGCAGGTGTGGTGGGGGTGAGGCAGGTGTGGTAGGGGTGAGGCAGGTGTGGTAGGGTGAGGCAGGTGTGGTAGGGGGTGCGGCAGCTGTGGTGGTAGGGGTGAGCAGGTGTGGTAGGGGTGAGGCAGGTGTGGTAGGGCGTGAGGCAGATATGGTAGGGGTAAGACAGGTGTGGTAGGGGCGAGGCAGGGGTGGTAGGGGGTGAGGCAGGTGTGGTAGGGGGTGAGGCAGGTGTGGTAGGGTGAGGCAGGTGTGGTAGGGAGAGACAGGTGTGGTAGAAGGTGAGGCAGGTGTGGTAGGGTGAGGCAGGTGGGTCCTTGCCTGCCTCAGTGTGATAAACAAACTCTTACCAGCTACTTAGGCGAAGAGAGAGAGGGAGAGAGAGAGAGAGAGAGAGAAGGGGGAAGGAGATTTTTTTTGGCCTTGAAATTGTTATGTAAAGAGAGAGAGAAAAAGTGGAGGGGTTGGAGGGAAGAGAGAGAGGGGAAGAAAGAGAGAGAGAGAGTCAAGAGTGTGGTGTGAGTGCTCTTGACATCTTCCTCTTCCAGTTGGTTTTTACTCCAGTATTTCTCTCTCTCTCTCTCTCTCTCTCTCTCACTTTAGATAACATAATTCCATTCTTGAAAAATCCCTCTCCCCACGTCCCCCCCCCCTCTCTCTCTCTCTCTCTCTCTCTCACTTTAGATAACATAATTCCATTCTTGAAAAATCCCTCTCCCCACGTCCCCCCCCCTCTCTCTCTCTCTCTCTCTCTCTCATTACCCACCATCTTAACAATTAATCCTTTATTTCCTCCCCTCCCCTCCTCTCCCTCCCTCCCCCCTACCCCTAACTCCCCTCCCCTCCCCTCCCCTCCTCCATTCTCGTCTTCTCCCAATATCTTCTCTTTACCTTCTATCCTCCTCCTCCTCCCTCCTCCTCCTCCTCCTCCTCCCCCCTCTTCTCTCTTCCCTCCTCCTTCCCTCTTCCTCTTTCCTCCGTTCCTCTGCTTCCTTCTTCACCCATTCCCTCTCCTCCCCTCCCTCCCTCCCCGTGACGTCATAACACTGATCCATTATGGCCTAAGGAGAGCGTGGCGTGAAATATTACTCTCTCTCTCTCTCTCTCTCTCTCTCTCTCTCACATCATATTTATATCTTAACGTATCAATTCTCTCTCTCTCTCTCTCTCTCTCTCTCTCTCTCTCTCTCTCTCTCTCTCATTCTGCCACTGAGCTGCAAAAGGACGAAAATCTGGGCCAAGTTAAGGTGACGGGAGGATAGTCTACGGATTCTTCACGCCATGTTTCGTTGTGTGTGTGTGTGTGTGTGTGTGTGTGTGTGTGTGTGTGTGTGTGTGTGTGTGTGTGTGTGTGTGTGTGTGTGGAGAGAAATACATGAAATAGTACACAGGGATAATACAGCTGAATTCCTTAAGTGTATTGTATTATTAGGGTATGTGATGTGTTGATAAAGGTATGTGTATAAACGACATACACGCTCTCTCTCTCTCTCTCTCTCTCTCTCTCTCTCTCTCTCTCTCTCTCTCTCTCACACACACACACACACACACACACACACACACAATCCGTATAAGACGTTTGATCTTCCTTCCATAGGCATCTCATCCATGAAATTGGACCCTCTCTCTCTCTCTCTCTCTCTCTCTCTCTCTCTCTCTCTCTCTCTCTCTCTCTCTCTCTCTCTCTCTCTCTCTCATTCTGCCACTGAGCTACGTGAAATAAGCTGCAAAAGGACGAAAATCTGGGCCAAGTTAAGGTGACAGGAGTGTAATAAGCAGAGAGAGAGAGAGGGAGAGAGAGAGAGAGAGAGAGAAATCTTGTTTAACCTTCCCTATGCAGTATCGTAAAATGAATTGCTTTATTACCTGTGTGTGTGTGTGTGTGAGAGAGATAGAGAGAGATAGTGTGTTCATGTGTATTCCTTCTTTCTTTCTATTTTTATGTGTGTATATGTCTTGTGTATGTATATTTTGCGTACATATTTCCGTGTGTGTGTGTGTGTGTATTTTTCGTTCATGCTTCCCTGTATGTGTGTGTGTATTTTTCGTTCATGCTTCCCTGTGTGTGTGTGTGTATTTTTCGTTCATGCTTCCCTGTGTGTGTGTGTGTATTTTTCGTTCATGCTTCCCTGTGTGTGTGTGTGTGTGTGTGTGTGTGTATTTTTCGTTCATGCTTTCCTGTGTGTGTGTGTGTATTTTTCGTTCATGCTTCCCTGTATGTGTGTGTGTGTGTATTTTTCGTTCATGCTTCCCTGTATGTGTGTGTGTATTTTTCGTTCATGCTTCCCTGTGTGTGTGTACGTTTTTTCATAACCAGAGTACACACAGAGGGAGTGTGTGTGTACTGAGTGAACTTTTCATTATTATCATTATTATTGTATAAGTGTTTGTCTGGCAGGCATTTTACCTTGGCAGTATTATTATTATTATTATTATTATTATTATTATTGGTGTTATATTTTTTATTAATATTATTGTTATTATTATTTTTATTATTGGTATTGTTATTATTTTCATTTTATTATTATTATTATTGTTATTATTATTTTTATTATTATTATTATTATTATTGTTATTATTTTTATTATTAATTTTCTCATTTGTGTTTCTTTTCTGTGTTTTTATTCTCTCTCTCTCTCTCTCTAAAATATTGGCCTTTTAAAAGAAATACTTTTACCATTACTCTGTCTGTCTGTCTGTCTCTCTCTCTCTCTCTCTCTCTCTCTCTCTCATAATTAAGTAAAGATTCTTATTTAATCTTAAGTTTATTCAGGAAAAAAATATTTGTGTTTAGATAGATAGAGAAATGGATGGATAGATAGGTAGATAGATAGATAGATAGGTAGGTAGATAGATAGATAGATGGGTGGATGCATTGAGAGAGAGTAAGAGGGGAAGGTTGACAAGGAGGAGGAGAAGGAAGGAGGAGGAGGAGGTAAAGGAGGGAGGAAGAAGAGAAGGAAGGAGTAGGGAGGAGGGAGGAAGAAAGGGAGAGGAGAGGAGAGGAAGAGGGGATAGGGAGGTGAGAGAGGGAGGGAGGGAGGGGGAGGTGAATGAGGAAAGGAGTAAAGGAAGAAAAGGTGAGGAGGCAGGAGGGAGGAGGAGGGGGGGGAGGAGGGAGGAAGAGGTGTGCGACAACGAGAGAGAGAGAGAGAGAGAGAGGCCTCAGTGTGTGTTGGCATCTTGTGGTTGGTGGGTGTGTGGTGGAGGCGCTCTCTCTCTCTCTCTCTCTCTCTCTCTCTCTCTCTCTCTCTCTCCATCCATCCACCTACTTATCTGT
>NC_137066.1:545000-552500 GCF_032717465.1 Coenobita brevimanus
CGTGTTTGTGTGTTTGTCTGTCTGTTAGCAGGGTTACTTAGAGACGAGGAGAGAGAGAGAGAGAGAGAGAGAGAGAGAGAGGTGGAAAGAAAGATATAAAGAAGAGAAATGGAATGAGAGAGAGAGAGAGCGAGAGAGAGAGATGCAGTGTCATTGATTGTGTCAAGTATCATCGTGTCAAGAGTTGCCCTCTCTCACTCACTCACTCACTCACTCACTTTTTCTCAGACTCTCTCACTCACTCACTCACTCACTCACTTTTTCTCAGACTCTCTCACTCACTCACTCACTCACTCACTCACTCACTTTTTCTCAGCCTCAGACTCACTCACTCACTTTTTCTCAGCCTCAGACTCACTCACTCACTCACATTTATTCTGGGCTCATTCACCCTCTCACTCACTCACACACTTTTTCTCAACTTCGACTCATTGACTCCTCACTCACACACACACACACACACACACACACACACACACACACACACACACACACACACTCTCTCTCTCTCTCTCTCTCTCTCTCTCTCTCTCTCTCTCTCTCTCTCTCTCTCTCTCTCGCAATTACTCACTTCCACACGTATTCTCATTTCATAAAGTTTTGCACATTATCATACCAGAAGAGGAGGAGAGGAAGAAGAAGAGGAGGAGGAGGAGGAAGAAGAGGAGGAGGAGGAGTAGGAAGAAGAGGAGGAGAAGGAGGAAGAAGAGGAGGAGGAGGAGTAGGAAGAAGAGGAGGAGAAGGAGGAAGAAGAGGAGAAGGAGAAGGAAGAGAAAATCAAAATATTGGAGAAGGAGGAGAGGAAGAAGAGGTGGAAGGAGGAGAGAAAGAATAGAGAGAGTATACGAGGAGGAGGAGGAGGAAGAAGAGGAGGAGTAGGATTACACAGGATTACACAGGAAAGCAAACAGCAACAGACCTTATGGTCCTTTCGAGGCTGCTTGTTAGAGAAAACTATGACTACAAGATCTAACTCTACATGTTGAAGGATAAGGATAGGAAAGCAAGAAGGCTCCCCCCACCACCAAACCCTCCAGGAAAAAGTGAGAAAAACCACCATGCAGCATGGAAAAACTGACATGGAAATTTTATAGGAAACACTGGAAAGGAAAAGTCACATTCTATAATACTTTATCTATAAGCTACCCGATAGAGTAACCTGAAAGAGAAAGTAAACAAATAAAATAATAGTTACGGCATGACATTATAAACCAGTTACATTGAGTTAATGGGAAGTCTGTGGACATAACGTGGAAGCTACGCACTGCACAGTGTGGATGTTTAGGGGTGGTGCAGCAGCCTTGCCTGGCGCTTTTAAGGTAGGCAGCAGTCAATCAGGCCCTAGCTCCGTTTGCTCCACTGAGACAAGGAACTCTCCCATGTGGGACAAGTACACAAGTTTCATCCTGAAGCAGTGACCCCTGGTACATTAAAAAAATCCCGATGGTGGTCACTTGACTAACAGGGACCCTCAGTGATCCACAGCCCATCACAGGTCGAAAGTAAGAGTAGTGACCGTTAACTCAGGGTTATCTGTGCAGCTCCTAATCTGTGCTTATATTGCTTTCTTTGCGCTGGGGAGACTGAAAAGTATATAGGACGGGTGTCTCAGATAACAGGGGACTGCACAGTGCACAGTGTGGATGTGCAATGCACAGAGTGGATGTTTAGGGGTGGTGCGGCAACCTTCCCTGGCGCTTTTTAGGTAGGCAGCAGTCAATCAGGCAATAGCTCCGTTCACTCCACTGAGACAAGGAACTCTCCCATGTGGGACAGTACACAAGTTTCATCCTGAAGCAGTGACCCCTGGTACATTAAAAAAATCCCGATGGTGGTCACTTGACTAACAGGGACCCTCAGTGATCCACAGCCCATCACAGGTCGAAAGTAAGAGTAGTGACCGTTAACTCAGGGTTATCTGTGCAGATCCTAATCTGTGCTTATATCGCTTTGTTTGCACCGAATAAATTGGAAATGTATAATATCGTGACGCAACACTATGTACGGGTACATTGTTTACGGGGTGTCTTGTAGACTAAGGGGGCATGAACTTACATGTACCGTAGCTATAAAAGCAAGTTATTCGGACAGAAAAAGAGTCAGCTGAGGATTTTCATGCAAATACTTGTCTAATTTGTTTTTGAATGTCTCAATTGAGATACTGTTCACGGTATCTGAGGGTAATCTGTTCCAGATATTTACAACTCTGTTAAAGAAGAAGTATTTTGCTTCGTGGGATTGGAATCGTTTTCCCATGATTTTGCAGCCATTACTTCTGGTTTGACTCGACCGGTCTATATCAAAATGTTTATTCATGTCTAAGTTGTCATATCCCTTCATGATTTTGAAAACTTCAATAAGGTCCCCTCTTAACCTGCGCTTCGTTAGGCTAAATAATTTAAGTTCTTCAAGGCGTTCCTCATATGGTTTGTTTCTAAGTCGTGGTACCATTTTTGTGATTCTTCGCTGAATTTTCTCTAATTTTTCAATGTCCTTTCTGTAGTACGGAGACCAGAATTGCACACAATACTCAAGATGGGGGCGCACTAGCGAGTTGTACAAGGCAAGTATGACTTTTTCCGATTTAAACTCGAAAGTTCTTCCAATAAAACCCACTAGCTTGTTTGCAATTTTTACCGCATCGGTACACTGCTTGCTTGGTTTTAGGTCATTTGATATTATCACACCAAGATCCTTTTCACTGTCTGTACTTGATAACTGAATATTGTTCATTTTGTAATTTGCATGGACATTGTTACTTCCAATATGAAGTACTTTACATTTTTCTGTGTTGAATTTCATTTGCCATTTTTCTGCCCAGCTTGCTAAAGTATTAAGGTCATTTTGTAACTGCTGCCACTGTAATTTTGAAGTGACTTTACTGGTTATTTTAGTATCATCTGCAAATTTGGATACTTTACAATTTAGACCCTCATCAATGTCATTTATATAGATAATAAAAAGTATCGGTCCAAGTACTGAGCCTTGGGGAACGCCGCTGATCACATTACGCCATTTGGATTCCTTTCCGTTTGTCACAACTCGCTGTTTTCGGTCTGACAGCCAGTCTTGTAACCATTTTAGCGTCTTTCCTTTTATTCCATGTGCTTCTATTTTTCTCATGAGACGCTTGTGAGGGACAGTGTCAAATGCTTTCTGAAAGTCGAGGTAAATTATATCTACTGCTCTTGAGTCATCGTATGATTTGTAAACATCATGGAAGAAGTCCAGTAAGTTAGTTAAGCATGAACGACGATGTCTGAATCCATGTTGTGAGTCTTTAATTATATTATTTTCTTCTAGATAATTAACTATTTTATCTCTTATGATTTTTTCCATTAACTTGCACACTACTGATGTTAAGCTGATTGGTCTGTAATTTCCTGGGTGCGACTCATTTCCTTTTTTGAAAATTGGTGTTACATTTGCTAGTTTCCATTCGCGTGGAACTTTCCCAGTACTTAATGATTTATTGAATAAGACAGAGAGTGGCAGCAGGAGGAAGAAGAGGAGGAGTAGGAGGAGGAAGAAGAGGAGGAGTAGGAGGAGGAGAAATAGGAAGAAGAGGAGGAAAAATAGGAAGAAGAGGAGGAGGAGGAGGAGGAAGAAGAGGAGGAGGAGGCAAGAATGAGTTACTGAAAAGAAAAATAAGTTAAAAAGGAGAAAAATAATGGAGAGAGAGAGAGAGAGGAAAAAGATGGAGAGATCAAGGGATTGGAGGATAAAAAAATGAGGGAGAGAGAGAGAAAGACTTGGTTAGTATGCTCACGACTCCTCACGACCCTCCCCTCTTCAACTCTTGAGAGGGTGGCGGCGGCGAGAGAGAGAGAGGGAGGGAGAGTTAAAGAAGAATCATAGAGAAAACACGAAAAACAAGAAGCGGTGTCAAGGCATAGCAAACCCGTGCCCGGCAGTAATTTTAGTGGTGAGGTATAAACACAACAGGAATGTATCTCATCTTTAGGCCCGACCCGCCTGACACTGACCCCCCCCCCTACCGCTAACTGGGGGGTGCAGCCCCTGATGCAATGAGGCGTGATATAGGATGCAGAGTTGAAAGATGCACCTTTAGGGTTGGGTGTCGTGTCCACAGCACCAATTGGAAAGGAGTTATACATTAGTTGGTTTCGTGTAGATAGGACGAATTTGAAAGGAGTTTGGGCGAGAAAAAAGATTATCATTTCCTTTCTTTTCTTTTTTTTTACATTTTTTTGGGCCTACAGTCACGGCCTTGACCCCAAAATTTAATCAGGTCATCAGAAGGTCACAGCCCATCATCCCTGGAATTGTAGTGAAGATAGCACCAGTAGTTATCGCGTAAAGTTGTTGACAGACAGACAGATAGACAAAGCAAGTGAATACAATACCCGTGTAAGAGAGAGAGAGAGAGAGAGAGAGAGAGAGAGCAATAAACTGTGCTAAATATTAAGCAGGGAAATAAACACAATGGGAGAGAGACAGGAGGCGCCCCCACTCCGGACCACGGGCCCCCTCCCCCCCTCCCCCACCCACGCCCCCACCACCCCCAGGAGGATGAGGAGGAGGGGTGAGTATTTACTGGGGAAGGGGCTGCCTTAACACCTGTTCCGTAGCGATTTATTTTACATTTTTAGCACTTTAACATTTTCTCCCCCACACCCCCAACCCCACCCTCAGGAGGAGGGGTTAGTATTTAGTAGGGGAGGAGGGGCCTTGACACCTGTTTCATAGCGATTTATTCTCCATATTTACTACATAATTTTCCTACCACCCCCAACTCCCTCCCCCCCTCCCCCCCACGCCCCCACCACCCGTAGGGGGATTAGGAGGAGGGGTTAGTATGTAGTGGGGAAGGGGGGTCTTAACACCTGTTCTGTAGCGATTTATTTTACATTTTTACACTTAAACATTTTCTCCACCCTCACCCCCACCCTCAGGGGGATGAGGAGGAGGGGTTGGTATGTAGTGGGGGAGAAGGGACCCTAACACCTGTTCCGTAGCGATTTATTTTACCTCTTTATACCCAACATTTTCTTGGGTACTTTTTTTTATATATCATTTTAGTTTCGAAATGATTTGACAATAATATGTATAAGGGAAAATGAGAGAGAGAGAGAGAGAGAGAGAGAGAGAGAGAGAGAGAGAGAGAGAGAGAGAGAGAGAGAGAGAGCAAAAAATTGAAAATCATTGTCAAGGAAGTGAACTCACACTGAGAGAGAGAGAGAGAGAGAGATGGAGGGGGAAAATGTGTGCGAGACAGGTAGTGTGAGGTAATGTGTGTGGGAGAGAGGAATTGCGAGAGACAGGGTGTGTGTGTGTGTGTGTGTGTGTGTGTGTGTGTGTGTGTGTGTGTGTGTGTGTGTGAGGGAAAGAGGGTGAAGGAGCGAAAAGAAGAGAGAGAGAGAGAGAGAGGTGGACAGGTAAAGTGTGTGTATAAGTGAAGAGAGTAAAGGAATGAAAAGGAGAGAGAGAGAGAGAGAGAGAGAGAGGTGGACAGGTAAAGTGTGTATCAGTGAAGAGAGTAAAGGAACGAAAAGGAGAGAGAGAGAGAGAGAGAGAGGGGTCAGGTGGCACTTGAGTGACAGGTGTGTAAGGGTTTTCTAAGAATAGACATTTTTCTTGACAGGGTTTCCATAATTCTCTCTCTCTCTCTCTCTCTCTCTCTCTCTCTCTCTCTCTCTCTCTCTCTCTCTCTCTCTCTCTCTCTCTCTCTTTCTGACCCACACACACACACACACACCTTCCCATTCTCTCTCTCTCTCTCTCTCTCTCTCTCTCTTTCTTTCTCTGACACACACACACACACACACACACACACACACACACACACACACCTTCCCATTCTCTCTCTCTCTCTCTCTCTCTCACTTTCTCTGACACACACACACACACACACACACACACACACACACCTTCCCATTCTCTCTCTGTCTCTGTCTCTCTCTCTCTCTCTCTCTCTCTCTCTCTCTCTCTCTCTCTCTCTCTCTCACTCTCTCTCACATTCTTTCAGGTGATGGTACATTCAGCTTCAATGAATTTGTGGAGATTGTATGCAACATGGGGGGAGGGGGAGAGCGGCCCGCTGAGGACGAGGAGAAAGAACTGAGAGACGCATTCAAGGTATAGTGATGATTTCTTGTAGTAGTAGTAGTAGTAATAACAATAATAATGATAATAATGTTAATAACAATAATAATAATAATAATCCATCTGTCTATCTATTGCCAGACGCCATAGTCCCGTAAGGGGTGGCCATTTGACTTTGAGTTATTTGTTTTACGGGGAGGGGCACTAACCCTCCACCAACCCACTTGTTGACACGTAGGAAACGCGTATAGTTTGGTTATATGGTTACCACCCAGCGTTGTAAATGGTTTCTTGGCTTACAGGAAACCATTAGGCTTTTCACTCAATGTAAAGCCACCTGTAAAGGAAAGAAAAGCAATAAGAAGTGACAGGAAAGATGGGAGAAATAGGAAGAGAGGCGGGCTAATAATAATAATAATAATAATAATAAAAATAATAATTTCAGATCTTTGACAAGCACGGGCGTGGGTACATCTGCGCCAGTGACCTAAGGGCGGTACTGCGCTGCTTGGGAGAGGATCTGTCTGAGGAAGAAAGTAAGGAAATTTAGCAGAGTTACCCCTAGTTACATTTTCTCTACCATTTTCTATTAACCCTTAGTTATATTATATCTCTTTACCCCTAATTATATTCTCTCCACCTTTTTCATGCCCTCAGCTGGACCTATCATGTCAGATCACTTGCTAAAACCGCCTCAAAGAAACCTGGGTTATTGTACAGAGTCCGTAACTTCTTCGCTGACGAGCATTTAGCTGTAATTTATAAGCGTCATGTGCGCTCTCAGCTTGAGTATTGCTCACCCTTGTGGAATGGATGTGGAGAGGTTGCATTAAGACAACTAGACAAAATTCAGAACAAGGCTTTTAGAGTCATTAACAACCCCGCCATTACATATAAACTACCTCCCCTGCAGGTAAGAAGGAATGTTGCCTCCCTTGCATTATGTTACAGATATTTCTACAGCAAATGCTCAGACGAAGTTGCGTCCATGGTGCCACCTCTCCATGCCTTCCCTCGTGCTACACAGGCATCTGGTAGCGCTCATGACTGGAATGTCACTCAGCCATATTGCACAACTTCTTGCCTATTAGAATTCTTTCATTCCCCGAACTGCATCTCTCTGGAACTCGCTTACACACACACACACACACACACACACACACACACACACACACACACACATGTAATCTGGTGTATGGATTATTTTATTTTAACTCGTCTTTCTTCCTTTCTTCTATTATTTTAAAAAAAAAAGTTATATTTTCTCTACCTTTTTCCATCAACTCCTACTTTAATTTTATCTATTATTTTCTTTCAATCTATCGGGTTTATCTATTTGTCTTTACATCTGTCTATCTATCCGTCTATCTATCAACCCGTCTATCTGAAGAGTAAGCCTATATAATTTAGCGTAGTCACCCCTAGTTTCATTTT
>NC_137066.1:555000-560000 GCF_032717465.1 Coenobita brevimanus
GGGCGAGTGATGTGTGTGTGTGTGTGAGAGAGAGAGAGAGAGTACTGTATATGAGAATAGAAGAGAGGGGGATGGATGAGTGATGTGTGTGTGTGTGTGTGTGTGTGTGTGAGAGAGAGAGAGTACTGTATTTGAGAATAGAAGAGTGGGGGATGGATGAGTGATGTGTGTGTGTGTGTGAGAGAGAGAGAGAGAGTACTGTATATGAGAATAGAAGAGAGGGGGATGGATGAGTGATGTGTGTGTGTGTGTGTGTGAGAGAGAGAGAGTACTGTATATGAGAATAGAAGAGTGGGGGGTGGTTGAGTGATGTGTGTGTGTGTGTGTGTGTGTGTGTGTGAGAGAGAGAGAGAGTACTGTATATGAGAATAGAAGAGAGGGGGATGGATGAGTGATGTGTGTGTGTGTGTGTGTGAGAGAGAGAGAGTACTGTATATGAGAATAGAAGAGAGGGGGATGGATGAGTGATGTGTGTGTGTGTGTGTGTGTGTGTGTGTGTGTGAGAGAGAGAGTACTGTATATGAGAATATAAGAGAGGGGGATGGACGAGTGAGAGAGAGTACTGTATGAGAATGATGGATGAGTGATGTGTGTGTGTGTGTGTGTGTGTGTGAGAGAGAGTTCTGTATATGAGAATAGAAGAGAGGGGGATGGACGAGTGATGTGTGTGTGTGTGTGTGTGTGTGTGTGTGTGTGTGTGTGTGAGAGAGAGAGAGAGAGTACTGTATATGAGAATAGAAGAGAGGGGGATGGGCGAGTGATGTGTGTGTGTGTGTGTGTGTGTGTGTGTGTGTGTGTGTGTGAGAGAGAGAGAGAGTACTGTATATGAGAATAGAAGAGAGGGGGATGGGCGAGTGATGTGTGTGTGTGTGTGTGTGTGTGTGAGAGAGAGAGAGAGAGAGTACTGTATATGTGAGAATAGAAGAGAGGGGGATGGGCGAGTGATGTGTGTGTGTGTGAGAGGGAGAGGGTGAATTGGGTGAGTGATGTATATTGGTATTTGTATGTTTATGTTTGAGAATATGTGTATGTATGAGAGAGAGGTGAGTGAGTGATGTATGTATGTATGTTTATGTGTACGTATGTATGTGAGAGAGAGAGGGAGGGGGGATGGATGAGAATGTGGTGTATATTGCTGTGTGTGTGTGTGTGTGAGAGAGAGAGAGAGAGAGAGAGAGAGAGAGAGATTTATATTGATATTTATATGTATGTTATTATCTCTATCTAATACCAGACGCCTCAATCCCATACGGGGTGGCCACAAACAAATCGCCTCCATGTCGCCCTGTCCCCCGTCATTTCACTGCCCTGCTCCCAATTCACACCCCCCTCTCTCATACAGTACCTCTCCACTCCATCCCTCCATCTCATCCTCGGCCTTCCCCTCCACCAGTTAAATATATCCCTTTTTCAGAGTTCGTAAAGGCCTTGGGAGAGACAGAAGAAGACGATGACGAGGACGACGAAGGGAACGAAGGCCAGGAATAGCTTAGTCTCCCCCTGTATAGAAAAATGGCTCTCACAGAAAACGGATGCATTATTTTGGGGTAACTGATGTAATTGTATTATTTAGAAACTCTTCTGTATCTTATGTATTTTTAGAAAGTAATGTTGTGTTCTGTATGTTCCTTTTTAATATCTATCTATTGCCAGACGCCTCAACCCGTACGGGGTGGCCACAAACAAATCGCCTCCACGTCGCCCTGTCCCCCGCCATTTCACTTTTTAAAAATAGAAAACGAAATTAACCATAGAAAATTGGTAGGGATTTAATATGGGGGTGTAGCTGATGTAATTGTATTTTTTAGAAGTATTTTATCTGTATTTTGTTATGTATTTCTAGAAAGTAACACTGTATTCTGTAATTTCCTTTTTAAAATAGAAAATAATTAGCCATAGAAAATTAGTAGTGCTTTATTTTGGAGGGTAACTGATGTAATTTAATAGTATATGTATATTTAGAAACCAATATTTTGCCTTTTCTGTAATTTCCTTTTTAGAGATGGCAGTAGAAAACGAAGAAATTTGTCCATAGAAAATTGGTAGTGATTTGCGGGGGTAACTTGTAATTCTTTTTCGAAATTATTTTATCTGTATTTGTGTTTTTTAGAATTTAGTTGTTAGGATAAATGAATGTATTAATCAGTATAGAAAATGGTAGTGGTGTATTTTGGACTAACTGATGTACTTAAACCATTTATTTAGCGATTTATTAACATTGTATTGTGTATAGATCAGTAAATACAGAAGACGGATGCATTTATCACCATAGGAAACTAGTGGGCTTGGTTTTTAGGGCAAACTAATGTAATTTTACCTTATTAACACACTAACTCTTATTCTAGTTTTATTTCCTTTACAACGATGATATACATATATATATTTCAATAATCTTGTGTCCAGGAGACGAGTGGGTTAAAAATTACCTCATTTCCATAATATATCGGTGAAATTTTAAGGTTTTGTTGATGAGGTGAGAAGACACGTATAGGCAGGCAGTGAAATCACACAGTGTTGCCACTTTGCAGGAAATTCCCACAACTTTGTGGGAGAAATTGCCTTTTGTGGGAGCCTTTGTGGGATGAGATTTTAGGAACTGCACATGTGGGAATTTTTATCACATGGGATATTTTGTGGGAAAATCTGTGGGATTTCTTGTGGGAATATGCCCCAGATGTAATTAAATTTATATAATATTGAACAATTACACAAATCTGTATACCTGTACAAACCTATACCTGCACCAGGTTTAGCAAAACAATAGAGGGATGGAATGAAGGATCAACATTTAGTTAATAGTTGACAAAAACACAAATGAGGCCAAAGTGTCATGTTTAAGCATTCGCTTTTTCAGTCCAAATAAGAGGGCAATAGCTGATACTTTTGACAGACTTATTCCTCTTAAAGACACTACTTCAAACAGTATACCAGACCATTAAAGAATGCCTTCAGGAAGATAGGTTAGACAGTAGTAAACTCATAGGAATAGGTACTGACGGGGCCAGTTCAGTGGTTGGAAGCTGTCACTCTCTCATTACTGAACAAAGGCACTCCTGAAATAATACTTATCAGATGGTTGTGTCATTCCCTTCATTTGGCAGCCAGCAAAGCTTGTGAGGGACTTCCCGCAATTTTGATATCATGGTGAGAGAGACCCATACATGGTTTTTGAATAGTCCAGAGAGAATGCATACTTATAATGAGCTGTGTAATGTTCTAGAAAACACTGTGGCAAAGAAGGTTCCTGGTTTGGCTGGCACGTTTGGAGGCAGTAAGTGGCATTCTTGGTCAGTGGGACGCCCATGAGCTTCACTTTGAAATGTCAGCAACAGATGAACGCCGTCATACAGCAAAGGAATTTCGCCAAGCCTACAATGATCCGCAAAACAAATTATTTCTTGTATTTGTTCGTAAAACTCGAAAGGAAGTCGTGAGCGTGAATAAGCTTTTTCAAGGACAAAATGTAGATGTCACTAAACTCCCAGAAGACGTTGTTGAGAAGTACCGTACCCGATGCAAACAGTAATTGAACCAGGTTTCCTATCAGCGTTCAAAAAAGTAAATCTTCCCAACCTATATCTTGATAGTTCTACTGCCTTTGAATCGATTAACTTTGGCTATGAATTCTCAAGCTTTGCCAACGATTGCCCACTTAACAACACCCAAGTTAGCTATGTGAAAGAGCGTTGCAGGAGTGTTGTTCTAGAAGTATTGAAACAGGTACAGATGTGTTTGTCTAGTAATGTTGTAACACTCCTCGTACTTAGGAAATTGCACCCAGCCACTGCTACTTCTCAAGGCAAAGATTTCATTGTTCCAGTTGCTTTTGAATATAAGTCTAGCTATACAGACGTAGATGAACTGGAGAATGAGGGGAATGTTTTAAACCTAGATCAGTTGCCCAAATCATGCGTTAAAGACAGTGTTAGCCTCTGGGCTGACGTTAGGGAGAAGCGAAATTCTGCGGATATCAAAACTATCCAAATATTTCCTCTCTTGTACTAGCCTGGTTTTCTCATCCCTTTGCTAATGCCTCTAATGTGGTACACTCTTCTATCTATCTATCTATTGCCAGACGCCATAATCCCGTAAGGGGTGGCCGTTTGACTTTGAGTTATTTGTTTTACGGGGAGGGGCACTAACCCTCCACCAACCCACTTGTTGACACGTAGGCAGCACGTATGGTTTGGTTATATGGTTACCACCCAGCGTTGTAAATGGTTTCTTGGCTTACAGGAAACCAATAGGCTTGTCACTCAATGTAAAGCCACCTGTAAAGGAAAGAAAAGCAATAAGAAGTGACAGGAAAGATGGGAGAAATAGGAAGAGAGGAGGACAGGCACAGAAAAAGAATGATAAAGGCTAAGGAAGAAGTAGGCAGCACTACATCAAGTGAGTGGATGATGGTCGCCACCACCTACACTCTTAACTGAGGATTTAATTTGTGGGAATTTATATTATTTGTGGGAATTTTGTGGGAGAAATCTTGCTGATGTGGGAATTCTTTCAAACTAAAATGGCAACACGATTCAGAGACAGAAAAATGCCCAGGTTTCGTTTGTCCTACATACACCTGAGGCACACTTGCAAAACACTGATTCTCTCTCTCTCTCTCTCTCTCTCTCTCTCTCTCTCTCTCTCACACACACACACACACACACACACACACACACACATATTCTCTCTCTGTCTCTCACTCTCTCATTACACACACACACACACACATATTCTCTCTCTGTCTTTCTCTCTCTCTCTCATTACACACACACACACACATATTCTCTCTCTGTCTCTCTCTCTCATTACACACACACACACATACACACACACACACACACACACCAGATTACTTAGTTTTCAGATCAATGTCCAACCCACTCATTCAGTATATCTATTTCTGTAATCCATCTATCTGCCTACTGATAGATAGATAGATAGATCTGCTGTCTCAAAAATTATGCCTATATTGATAAAGAATAATTATAAACGACATTTCATTT
>NC_137066.1:570000-572500 GCF_032717465.1 Coenobita brevimanus
AGTAGTAGTAGTAATAGTAGTAGTAATAACTAGTAGTAATAGAGACAGTAGTAGTAGTAATAGTAGTAGTAGTAGTAATAGTAGTAGTAGTAACTAGTAGTAATAGAGACAGTAGTAGTAGTAATAGTAGTAGTAGTAACTAGTAGTAATAGAGACAGTAGTAGTAGTAATAGTAGTAGTAGTAACTAGTAGTAATAGACAGTAGTAGTAGTAATAGTAGTAGTAGTAGTAATAGTAGTAGTAGTAACTAGTAGTAATAGAGACAGTAGTAGTAGTAATAGTAGTAGTAGTAACTAGTAGTAATAGAGACAGTAGTAGTAGTAATAGTAGTAGTAGTAGTAATAGTAGTAGTAGTAACTAGTAGTAATAGAGACAGTAGTAGTAGTAATAGTAGTAGTAGTAGTAATAGTAGTAGTAGTAACTAGTAGTAATAGAGACAGTAGTAGTAGTAATAGTAGTAGTAGTAACTAGTAGTAATAGAGACAGTAGTAGTAGTAATAGTAGTAGTAGTAACTAGTAGTAATAGAGACAGTAGTAGTAGTAATAGTAGTAGTAGTAGTAATCAATCAATCAATCAATCAATCAATCAGCTTTATTTCATATCTATTGATACATAATGGTAATCAGTAGCAGTAGCAGCATCAGTATGGCATCAACAGCAGCAGAGGTACATATATATATATATACAAAAAATCTGTACATATAGACATCACATAATAAGTGGTGTACTGTACAATTATATATCTATAAAAAAAATCATATTAAAAGACCTGAGGGCATCACGGTGCGCATACACATTATTAACATATTAGAAAAAAAAGCATCAATAAAATATAAAAAAAAAGTAAAAAATAAAAACTACCATCAGTGCAATTACAAAGAAGTCCAAAGTGAAATATAAAACTGGCATCAATAACCAATACAGAAGGTGCAAATAAAATATGAAAGATAGCATCAATTAAAAATAAAAAGGTCCAAATAAAATACATTATCTAGCATGAATTAAAAGTAAAATGATCACAATAAAATATCAAAGGTAACAGCTTTAAAAAATAAAAAGGTTAAAAAATAAAATTATAATAAAATGGTCCAAATAAAATATAAAAGCTGGGAACCAAGAAAAAGTAAAGAGGTCAAAATAAAATCTACAAAGCTAACATCAATAAAAAATATAAAAGAACTAGCACTGGCTCACCTTAAGATGACTACATGGTTTCGTTTGTGCTCATGGTTCTGCACCCAAGATATTCGTGATCGAATTATATCCATGGCATGACAGGTAATGTCCACTCTGTAGTGTAACTTGAAATGATTAATAACATATTTACAAAAGAAACCCATTTTTAAGTATGGTAGGTTCAAGTTAATGATAGCACTATTAGACTGCATCAACCTTTTGTAATAGCGGCACTGTGTGAGGGCCACATGGTGCCTCAGTAACAGCTGGTTACAGGAGGCAGCCACATCATGGTTGCTGGCATAGGCTGGCATTCCAGTCATTCGTTTTAAAGCTTTACTGTAAGCCCCCTCAAATGCTTGAAATGTACATGATCTTCGTGTATCCTTATGGTTTAAAAGAGGCAGACCATAGTCTGGCTTACAGTACGAGTTAGAAAGGAATAAGAACGTATTAATATCTATACCACTAAAATTTCTAAAAATGCAATTAAAACTTGAATAAAACTTATTAAGCCTTTTCATTACATCTTTGTCATCTTTAAGGTCATGCCTAATTATGTGTCCCAGATAGTCATATTCATATACAATCTCTAATTCATCGCTGTTTAAAGTTAAATGAGTTATATAATTTTGCTTGATCTTTGAGCCTAAGAGCATGCATTTTGTTTTATCTTTGTTAATTTTAAGTTTTATATCACTTATCATTGATGAAAATTTGGTATACAAATTATTCATGGTTGCAATGGAATTCGCACAGAGCACAATATCATCGGCATAAGCTAGAATATTGATTCTGCTCATACCAATCATGCACCCTTGGCTCATGCTTGTAATTTCAGATAAAACATTGTCTATATACAGTTTAAATAAAAAGGGAGATAGAACACCACCCTGTCTAACCCCGTGTTCCACGTAACAAGGTACACCATGCGCCCCCTTCCATTTAATACTAGCTATCTGGTTCCTTAAATAGTGCATAAGTATGTACACAACATCTATTGGAATGTTCAGCCTTAACATTTTCTTCCCCAAAACGAAATGGTTAACTAAATCAAATGCCTTAGAGAGGTCAATAAAAGTTATAATGCCATTATCACTCTTGCTACTATACTTATTCATTATCTCTTTAAGCAAGAAACAAGCGTCTGTCGTAGACATACCTCGCTGGAAGCCAAACTGTCTTGAACATGGAAATAATAGAGACAGTAGTAGTAGTAATAGTAGTAGTAGTAACTAGTAGTAATAGAGACAGTAGTAGTAGTAATAGTAGTAGTAGTAACTAGTAGTAATAGAGACAGTAGTAGTAGTAATAGTAGTAGTA
>NC_137066.1:582500-590000 GCF_032717465.1 Coenobita brevimanus
TAACACCTGACCCTGAGCGATTTATTCCTGATTCTGCCCCCTTACTCTAATCTTACGTGTGATTTATGCAACAGGAGGCAAAAATAGGATATGAATGAACATTGATTGCACAAGTATGAACGCAAATAAATCGCACAGGTAAAAGTGTTAGGGAACGGGCACACACACCTTGTCCAGAAGGTGCGAGGATGCAAGTGAGGTGGAAGTGAAGGTGCGTCTCTTTATATAGTGCAGGTGAAGGTCTTAGCCTGCCACACCTGCATGGTACACCTGAGACTGTGGTGGTGGTGGTGGTAGTAGGAGTGGGATGGTGGGTGTGGTGGTAAGGGTGGGATTGTGGTGGTGATGGGTGTGGTGGTAGGGGTGGGATTGCGGTGGTGGTGGTGAGTGTGGTAGGGGTGGGATTGTGGTGGTGGTGGTGGTGGTGGTGGGTGTGGTGGTAGGGGTGGGATTGTGGTGGTGGTGGTGAGTGTGGTAGGGGTGGGATTGTGGTGGTGGTGGTGGGTGTGGTAGTTGGGGTGGGACTGCGGTGGTGGTGGTGAGTGTGGTAGGGGTGGGATTGTGGTGGTGGTGATGGGTGTGGTGGTAGGGGTGGGATTGTGGTGGTGGTGGTGGGTGTGGTGGTAGGGGTGGGATTGTGGTGGTTGTGGTGGGTGTGGTGGTAGGGGTGGGATTGTGGTGGTGGTGGGTGTGGTGGTAGGGGTGGGATTGTGGTGGTGGTGGGTGTGGTGGTAGGGGTGGGATTGTGGTGGTGGTGGTGAGTGTGGTAGGGGTGGGATTGTGGTGGTGGTGGTGAGTGTGGTAGGGGTGGGATTGTGGTTGCTGTGGTAATGGATGTGGTACTAATATTGAGGTGGGTGTTGTGGTAAGGGTGTTGTGGTGGTGGTAGTTACACCCGCGCTAGCTGAGCAAGAGTATGTGTGTGTGTAAATTTGTGTATGTATAAAGTGTGTGTGTGTGTGTGTATGCAAAATGTGTATGTATGTATATGTTTGTGTATGTAAATGTGTATGAATGTATGTATTTATGAATGTGTGTATGTATGAATATTGTGTGTATGTATGTAAATTATGTATGTATGCATGTATGTAAATGTGTGTATGGATGCATGTGTTTGTAAAGTTGTGTGTGTGTGTGTGTGTGTGTGTGTGTGTGTGTGTGTGTGTGTGTGTGTGAGGGTCAATATTTTATCTATCTATCTGTCTATCTAGTTACCTGCCTACCTAACCTACCTACCTACCTACCTACCTACGTGCCTGTCTGTTTGTATGTCTGTCTACCTACCTACCAATACATCCATTCATCTATCTATCTATCTGTCTATTTATAAAGCAGTAAATATATATAAAACTATGCTTGTGAGATGGCCCAGGATTCCAGGAGCTGATATGTAGTGTGGATGAGTGAGTGGCCCATTTAATATTACTATTATTATTATTTTTTTGTGGCCTAACCTCCTTCCATAGTTTTAGATGGTG
This sequence comes from Coenobita brevimanus, assembly GCF_032717465.1. NCBI lineage: Eukaryota > Metazoa > Arthropoda > Malacostraca > Decapoda > Coenobitidae > Coenobita > Coenobita brevimanus. Next base: position 583,979 of record NC_137066.1, read on the forward strand.
GTAGTGATGATGATGATGATGATGAGGAGGAGGAGGAGGTGGTGGTGGTAGTGGTGATGATAATGATGATGATGATAATGATGATGATGATAAAAATAATAGTAATAATAATAATAATAATAATAGTAATAATAATAATAATAACAATAACAACTAACAACAACAACAATAAAAAATACATATAAAACGAGGACCCCCCAAAAGAAAAATCCTTAACACCTTTCAACCGTTTATTTAGCCAGGGAGACAAAAAACCCACAGTCTCATCTATTGAAAAAAAAAAAAAAAAAAAAAAGAATACGTAGACGAGGACAGAAAATTTTTGGACGAAAATTAAAAAAAAATAAATTAATTGGACATTTATAAGACAATATATTTTTTTTCGTACTTTTTCGTTTTTTCGTCGCCTCTTTTCGCTCATGACGTCTCTCTCACTCCACTCTCTCTCTCTCTCTCTCTCTCTCTCTCTCTCTCTCTCCACTCTCTTTTCTCTCTCTCTCTCTCTCTCTCTCTCTCACTCTTTTCTCTCTCTCTCTCACTTTCTTTTCTTTACTCTCTCCTCTCTCTCTTCTTTCTTTCTCCTCTTTTTCTCTCGCTGTCGTTTTGAAAATTGAACAAGTGATGCTCTCTCTCTCTCTCTCTCTCTCTCTCTCTCTCTCTCTCTCTCTCTCGCTCTCAAACTAACTTCCACCATAGCTATTTCTCACTGTACATCCTCTATATCCCCCCCCCCTCTCTCTCTCTCACACACACACACAAACTAACTTCCACCATAGCTATTTCTCACGGTACATCCTCTACCCCTCTCTCTCTCTCTCTCTCTCTCTCTCTACGCCACGGGGGGGTTGTTGGGGTCGCAGTGGATGGCATTGAAGCTGTCTCTGCCCAGGCCAGTGGCCAGTCTCTCACACTGAGCGGCGTCCTGCCTCACGTACTTCAGCAGCGCGTTGGTCACCTCCCTCCTGATGGCGCTGCAGTCCTGGCACGTGAAGCCGGATTTAGACTCCTGCACGATGGCCCCTGCAGTTGCAAAGAGGAATTATGCATATTAGCTGGGGTTCTGGCATTCATTCATTCATCATCCAATCCTACATTGCCCCATGAGGAGCGTAGGAGCCCCGGGCTAGGCAAGTTGGTCCTGACATTTAAGATGAGAGTGACCAGCCTCACTCATCCCTGAGTGGCATTACATGAGCAGTAAACCCCAACCATCCCTTGGATATAAACCTTCACTGGCTCAATCCAATTGGAGCGCCATAATTACCCACTAAACCACCAGGCACCATAATTTGGTTATATGGTTACCACCCAGCGTAGTAAACGGTTTCCTGGTGTACAGGAAACCATTTGGCTTGTTACTCAGTGTAGAGTCACCCACAGGCTGAAGGAAGAGGAAAGAATGAAGGAAAGAAAGACAGAAGAGGGAGTGTAAATTACCCATAGGCAGAAGGAAGAGGAAAGAATGAAGGAAAGACAGCAGAGGATGAAAGGAAAGAAGGATGGAGGAGAGGAAAGGGCAGACACCCGAGAGCAGCACTACATCGAGTGAGGGGATGATTCTTGCAATAATCTAAAAATAAATCGCTAAGAAAAAGGTGTTAGGGATCAGTCTTGGAGACACTTAAAGCCTAATTTCGACTGTTGCGCGATAGCCACTGGAGTTGCAAGGAAGGAATTTATGCATATACGTGCTGTTCTTGCAATATTTAAGTATCTAAATTGTAATAATCTAATAATAAATCACTAAGGAAATGGTGTTACGGATCTCAAAGCCAAGTTCAGACACCTGTACGATGGCTCCTGCAGTTGCAAAGAGAGGTATGTTGACCTAAAATATCTTAAAATAATGTTAAGATAAATCGCTAAGGAAAAGGTGTTAGGGATTGGTCTAGAAAACAGAGCTGAATTTAGACTCTTGCAAATGGCCCCTGCAAACAGAGGATTTATTTAGAAGTGAAGTCATGGGTGTGAGAAATAAATCGCTAAGGAAGAGATGTTAGGGAGCTTGGAAGTGAAATTTTGATGTCAGATTGGAGAAATGATTTGGCTAGTAACCAAGGAGACTTTGCTTCCTCATCTTCATTGCTGAGTTGTGGCAGTAACACTAGAATATGATGCTAGTCACGAAGAAGTGCTATGGAAAGGATGTAGAGCCGTAATACTTTCACTTTATGCCACTGAACTTTTAAATGCGGTAGTATTGGAGAGAGAGAGAGAGAGAGAGAGAGAGAGAGAGAAATAGATAGACAGACAGACAGGGAAATAGACAGACAGATAGATAGGTACAACACTAAAATCCACTCCTCCTTACTTCTCAGCAGGGGTGCGTGTTGGAAGGGCCTCCTGCTGCAGCGGGCCAAGGTGTCGGGGTCCTTGGCCACCATACACTCCACGAAATCGGGCAGAGGGACGCTTTGTATGACGCCAAACACGCTGTCCCGCACGTAACCCTCGCCCAGGCTCTGAATGATGCTGTCGATGTCGATGATTTCCTGGCTAACGACGCAGGACACGAGGAGAGCCAACGCAAAGGCCACACGCACCCTGGAAGGTAGGCGTGGGGTTGAGGTGGTGAGAGGAAAAGCATAGGAGGAGGAAGAGAGAGGGAAGAAGAGAGGAGGAGTTTAGGAGGAGGAGAAGGGTACGAGGAGAGCCAACGCGAAGGACACGCGGGCCCTGGAAGGTAGGCGCGGTGGTGAGGAGGAGAGGAGAGGAGGAAGAAGTGTAGGAGGAGGAAGAGAGAGGGGAGAAGAGGAGTGAAGGAAGAGGATAGGAGAGGAGGAGGAGAAGCTTAGGAGGAGAGAGAGGAGAGGAGAAGTGTAGGAGGAGGAGGAGAGAGAGAGAGAAGGAGAACTGTAGAAAGAGGATAGGAAAGGAGGAGGAAGAGTGGTTAGATGAGGGGTGATGGTGAGGAGAAGTGTAGGAGGAGGAAGAGAGAGGGCAGAAGAGAGGAGGAGAGAGTGGAGAGGAAGAGGAGAGGAGAAGTGTAGGAGGAGGAAGAGAGAGGGCAGAAGAGAGGAGGAGAGAGTGGAGAGGAAGAGGAGAGGAGAAGTGTAGGAGGAGGAGCAGAAGGGTACGAGGAGAGCCAACGCGAAGGACACGCGGGCCCTGAAGGTATGGGTGGGGTTGAGGGGTGGTGAGGAGGAGGAGGAGGAGGGGAGAAATGTAGAAGAGGAGAGAAGTATAAGAGAAAGAGAAGAGAAGTGTAGGAGGAGGAGAGAGGAAGAGGAGGAGAAGGAGAAAGGGGAAGTGTAAGAGGAGGAGGAAAAGTGTAAGAGGAGAAGTGAAGGAACAGGATAGGAAAGGAGAAGGAAGGTGAGGAGGAAGAATGGTTAGTAGGAGGATGGATAGATTACGAAGTGGAGGAGGAAGAAAGAGTAGTAGTTGTAGTAGTAGTAGTAGCAGAAGAAGGAGGAGGAGGACGAGGAGGAAGAAGGATGGCTAGAAGAGTGGTTAGATTAATAATAATAATAATAAAGTACAATAACCCACACAAGTCCCAGCCTCACTTATAAGTATGCTGGCAAGACTGACGTGAGATGCATAGTAACGTGACAGTAGCAACTCTCTCTCTCTCTCTCTCTCTCTCTCTCTCTTTCTCTCTCTCTCTCTCTTTATTTTCTCTAAGTGTTTGTGTATATTTTCTCTCTATTTTGTGTCTTTATTTTCTCTAACTTTATTATCTCTGTGTTTTCTCTCTATATTTATTGTCTGTCTTTATTTTCTCTAACTTTATTTTTGCCTCCGTTTTCTCTACGTTATTTATGTGGTAACCAAAATAAATCGCTCGGGAAAAGGTGTTAGGGAGCATGTAATTAATCGTGTGTGTAGCGTGACAACAAGAGTACTTTAGTTTCCCCTTCCCGTTTTCTCTCTCCATGTAAATTATAGAAAATGGGATGTGGAGAGGATGGAGAGTGAGAGACTGACGAGGAGAGTGTGTGAGTGAGGTGGAGGGGGGGAGAGGGAGAGGGAGGCCAAGGATGAGATGGAGGGATGGAGTGGAGAGGATGGAGAGAGAGACTGACGAGGAGAGTGTATGTGAGTGAGGTGGAGGGGGAGAGAGGGAGGGGGAGGCCAAGGATGAGATGGAGGGATGGAGTGGAGAGGTATTTAAGAGAGGGGGGTGTGAGCAGGGCAGTGAAATGGCGGGGGACAGAGCGACATGGAGACGATTTGTTTGTGGCCACCCCTTACGGGATTAAGGCGTCTGGCAATAGATAGATAGTGTTGGGGGAGGTGGTGCTGTCTGAAAGGTCGCGGGTTCGAGTCTTAACTGGGGTATGGAGAGTTTGATTCGAATTTCGTTATAGCCTTAATGAGTTCTATCTTGTATTCAATATGGACGGTGGGTATGAGTGTCAAAGTGGTGATATGAAAGTAGGACTGCTGGGCGGACACACACACGCAAATAAACACACACACACACACACACACACACGAGTCATATCAAAGTATTACAGTAATCACACACACACACACACACACACACACACACACACACACACGAATCATATCAAAGTATTACAGTAATCACACACACACACACACACACACACACACACACACACACACACACGCACACACACACACGAATAATATCAGAGTACTACATTAATCACACACACACACACACACACACACACCGTTTTCGTCACTTCCCGTTTTCTTTATAGCCTGACCTTGGGAGCTATTTTCACTTATCGAATTTATAAAGAATTTTGGGGTCAGACTCAAGTGGGTTTAGGAGAATAAATCGCTTAGGAAAAGGCGTTAGGGAGGCGATTAAAATATACTTGAAAATACTGAAGTGTGATGTAGAAAATAAATCGGTAAGGAAAAGGTGTTTGGAAATAATTGTCACTTAGAGGCATATTATCTCTCTCTCTCTCTCTCTCTCTCTCTCTCTCTCTCCATTACACGTCAGTATAGCCAAATGTAATCAGCTTGGAGGGTGGATTTGACTAGTAACCAAGGAGACTCATTCCTACCTCATAACTAACTCAGCAAAATGATGTTAATAAAAGGACTCTCTCTCTCTCTCTCTCTCTCTCTCTCTCTCTCTCTCTCTCTCTCTCTCACGTAATACATTTTCCTTTATATTTTTCCTTCTAATACTCTCTCTCTCTCTCTCTCTCTCTCTCTCTCTCTCTCTCTCTCTCTCTCTCTCTCTCTCTCTCTCACGTAATACATTTTCCTTTATATTTTTAATTATATAACTCTCTCTCTCTCTCTCTCTCTCTCTCTCTCTCTCTCTCTCTCTCTCTCTCTAAATACATTTACCTTTATATTTTTCATTATATTTCTCTCTCTCTCTCTCTCTCTCTCTCTCTCTCTCTCTCTCTCTCTCTCGTAGTGCAAAGTCAATTTCCTTACAATCTTTCCATCTACTATTCTCTCTCTCTCTCTCTCTCCTCTCTCTCTCGTAGTGCAAAGTCATTTTCCTTACAGTCTTTCCATCTACTATTGTCTCTCTCTCTCTCTCTCTCTCTCTCTCTCTCTCTCTCTCTCTCTCTCTCTCTCTCTCTCTCTCTCTCTCACTTTTACTCACATTTTCTCTGTTCCTTGACGTCTTCTCTCCACCAAAGCACTGAGAGGAATGGTGACGCTCTCCACCTGTCCCTCCCTTATATACCTGAGAAGGACAGGGGGAGGAGGGAGGGAGGGGGGGAGGGGGAGGATGTAAACACGTGCTTGATAGCCTTGAACATCACCTCCCCTCCCCTCCCCTCCCCTCCCCTCCCCTCCCCACCCCACACACATCTATTGTATCAATTAAAGACTCTCTATCTATCTATTTATCTATTGCCAGACCCCTTAATCTCAAACGGAGTGGCCACAATCAAATCGCCTCCACGTCGCCCTGTCCCCCCACAATTTCACTGCCCTGCTTCCAACTCACACCCCCCTCTCTCATATACCTCTCCACTCCATCCCTCCATCTCATCCTTGGCCTCCCCCTCCACCTCACTCACATACACTCTCCTCGTCAGTCTCATATACCTCTCCACTCCATCCCTCC
>NC_137066.1:602500-605000 GCF_032717465.1 Coenobita brevimanus
TATTTATGGATCAATGTATGTATATGGGTGTGTGTGTATACTATCTATCTATCTATTGCCAGACGCCTCAATCCCGTTTGGGGTGGCCACAAACAAATCGCCTCCAAGTCGCCCTGTCCCCCGCCATTTCATTGCCCTGCTCCCAACTCACACACACCTCTCTCATATACCTCTCCACCCCATCTCTCCATCTCATCCTCGGCCTCCCCCTCCCTCTTCCCCCCTCCACCTCACTCACATACCCTCTCTTCGTCAGTCTTTCACCCTCCATCCTTTCCACATGTATACAATTATATATATTTATGTATGTGTGTGTGTGTGTGTGTGTGTGTGTGTGTGTGTGTGTGTGTGTGTGTGTGTGTGTGTGCTGATAACCCACACCTCAAGCCATCAGTCATTATGCATGAAGAACAAGTTTTTCAAGATATATGACCTATATATAGCCTTCATTAACCCCTTCAGCCCGAGTATGTATTTTGAGACGGGGGGGGGGCTTACCTGAGGGCCCCGCCCGTCACTCCCTCGCTAATGTTTTTCGGACGCCAGGTGTTTTACTTCCTATTGCGGTCGTCAGGGTTACGGATGTGTTTTATTTTGTGTGTTTTTTTGCTGTATGGCAGAGACTAGTGTAAAGATGAGAGAGAGAGAGAGAGAGCCGCCTTCACGTGGTGGCACTGATATAACCAGATGGATGAAGAGAGGAGGACAAGAAGGAAAAACGAGGGAGAGAGATAGAGACGCCTTCACGTGGTGGCACTGATATAACCAGGCGGCTCCACTGCCTGGTTATACACACCTGCCTCAACTCCCTCCTTATCCATTGTAGTAGTTTTTGTTGTAGTAGTAATAGTAGTTGTAGTAGTAAGAGTAGTAGTAGTATTGGTGGTAGTAGAAGCAGTAGTAGTAGTAGTATTGGTGATAGTAGTAGTTGTAGTAATAGTAGTATTGGTAGTAGTAGTAGTAATAATAGTAGTGTTAGAAGTAGTAGTAATAATAGTAGTAGTAGTAGTAGAGTAACCCCAGGCTCATGTGAACGTAAACCCAGTGGACTGCAGGCTGAAGTTGCCCTCCTCCTGCAGTCCACCATCGTCCTTTCGGGGGATAGGGAGGGAGTTGAGGCACGTGTGTATAACCAGGCAGTGGAGCCGCCTGGTTATATCAGTGACACCACGTGAAGGCGGCACTCTCCACCACCGAGAGAGAGAGAGAGAGAGAGAGAGAGAGAGAGAGAGAGAGAGAGAGAGAGAGAGAGAGAGAGAGATGGGTTTAGATCATCGTTGGAAAATAAATCCCCAAGGTAGAGGTGTTAAGAGAGAGAGAGAGAGAAAGTGGGTTTTAGATCACCGTTCGAAAATAAATCGCCAAGGAAGAGGTGTTAGGAAATCTCAAATCCATGTAAGAAGAATGGAGTGTGGCTCAATACACAGGCAGTATGTTGGACAAAAAAAATAGTTGTTCAGTGTGCATAGATTATCACTGAACAGAACAGGAACAACTTGGTACACACACACACACACACACACACACACACACACACACACACACACACACACACACACACACACACACACACACACACACACACCATACTGTACATAGCCTACATACATACACACATACACATTCATTTATAGACAGACAAACAAACAGACAGATACACATACATACATACAGACAGACAGACAGTCACAGTGCATGCATACATACATACAAACGCACATACGTACGTACATTCATATAGACAGACAGACAGACAGCCTTCCACCCGACTGTGATGAAACAAACACGTTTTGCTTTTCCTGGAATAGAATAGTAGAGTTGTGCTGACCTTGAGAGGGTTGGTGGTGTAATTACCCCTCAGGCTGCCATGACTCACACTCAGGTGGGGTAAGTTGTGTGTGTGTGACGGTGACGCTATTGCTACTGACGCTGCCCAGCCTGAGGACTACATGACAGATGAATGGTGACGGAAGAGTGATAATAATACTAACAGTAACAGTGTTAAATTGTACATGAACAATTTTTATAAAGAAAACCTTGCCACAGCCATTGCCTACTACAAGCCGAGCTATAAAGGCACCTTGAGGTCAAGGTGACTGATCTTGTGCATGTCACCTTAGGTCATCACAGTCTATAAGTCCACCAAGTTTGGCGGCTCTGGCTTAATCCTTCATGGAAAATCAGTTGACATCCGGAACATCGGGAAAAGTGTCAATTTTTGGTCCCCGTCGATGTCAGGGAACACTGCAGCGGGTGGCACGGTAGTCGTGTCGGCGCTGTGTCTGCCTTAACGCTGTGTTGGTGTCAAGTGTCAGCTGGCTGGCTTAAGCGGCTCTTGAGACAGCCTGGATGACTCACTGTTCTGTGGTGCCGGTAATGTCCGCAGATCCGGTGCACGGATTGACGCCAGATTCTTCCTCATTCCTCATAATATATTCTTGGCCAAAAGAAGCTGACGCCTGGCCCGCTGAGCTGACACGGGTGCAAGGCTGTGCCACAA
>NC_137066.1:612500-837500 GCF_032717465.1 Coenobita brevimanus
GATTTTTACTAAGTTTTAAGAATATTCTTGAAAAATTTTGTATTTTTTCTGGACGTTTTCTGTATAATCTTTATGTTTCGTGAATATAGCGTTTTCGGGGAATAAGTTTAGCGGTTATTGAGGCGCCGGATTTGGCAACGCTACTGGGGCTTCTCTCTCCTCTCGTGCCGCCACCAAGTAACATCATGGGCTTCGATACTGTGTGGAATTCTCACCCCAAGAAATACGGGCCAGGCTCCCGCCGCTGGTAGGTATTAGTGGAATATTCAGTGGTGCTAGAAATATAGGTGTTAAGTAAGTTAGCTTAAGTATACGTTGGTGAGAAGCAGAAATATGAGGGAGCCGCCATGCACGTGTGACTTGTTTACTTCTAGAGAAACTTATAATCCCGAAGCTTTTTTTTTGGTCAGGACACAAGTATTACCTATTCTGTCTTTTCTGCCACTTTAATTTTTATTTATATTATCGCCAGCATATATTTGTAAGCTAATAATTGTCGCCATCAAAGTAAGGAGCAATGGCTAGGTTGGTTAGGATAGGATGGCTTAGGTTGCTTTTATTTAACGTAGGCCATTTTATTACACCAGATTTATTACAAGAAAACCCTATTAGCCTACGTTATAGCACCAGTAATACAAAGCAACTCGGATGAATCTGCCGGAGAGCTTTCTTTACCATAGTTCTTAATAATAGTTTTATTTTGTCAGTAAACACGTAGGGTATTATTTTACAAGTGGACAATATGCAGTTTTGGAATTTTAGCACCAGTATCGTATAGTATAGTCCCTAAGGATCACAAATAACCCCCATTACCCCATTCGGAAATTGATTATTACTCCCCTAAGATAGGTTAGGTATGTTGGGTTTGGTTTGGTTAGTTTTATTGTGTTCGGTGAGGGGCTTTTCCGACAAAAATGAAGGTCAGAAACATTCGAATTGCATCAAAAACTGCCAAAAAAATATATTGCACTACCTGGGGGGTGTATTGTCCACTTGTAAAAATTTACCACACGTGGCCAATAGCATTTATAACACTGTTATTATTGTCGTGGTGCCTTATATAAGTCAAATGATATTATATTATACTTGAAGTATGGAGTACTTCCAGCATTTCTGATGGTGTATTCAAGTTGCAATGATTTATGTTAAACTCCAGTACTCCAAATTGTCAAGGCGAACTTTTTCAGTTGTTTCTGGTCTTTTTTCGAATTTTTCTGGTCTTTATCTAAGGATTTAAGTGGCTTGGCCTTGCTCTTGAGAAGATTAGGAGAAATACACTGAGGTGGTTTGGACATGTGGAGAGAATGGAGAATGAAAGACTGACTAAGAGGGTGTATGTACCGGTAGGTGAGGTGGAGGGATGGAGAGGTATATGAGGGGGGGGGTGAGTTGGGGGGGAGGGTAGTCAAATGGTGGGTGACAGAGTGACTTGGAGGCGTTTTGTCTGCAGCCACCCTTTGCGGGATTAGGGCGTCGGGCTATAGATAGATAGATAGATAGACTTGCTCTTGGCCTTGGATGTACCTGCCTGCAACTCTTCAGCTACACTTCTATGCATTTCCAGTGAGAAACACAATAACCCATAACATTTGAAGTGTTTATTTAATCCATCTGTCTATTGCCAGATGCCTCAATCCCTTTCGCGGTGTACATATTTCTGAGGTTTTCAAAAGGCCCTCCCAGTAGTCCAGAAGACCTTTGCTTCCATGCCATTCTGATTACCGGACTTTTACTGTATGTATATATAGATAGATATATATTGGTTCTATTATCATTTCAACCCCGAACAGAGTTACAAGTTTTTAATCCATTTTTTTTTGGTATTTTAGAGAATTCTAAGACACTTTTCTTATGACATTTTTGTTGCAAATTATTTTTATTTTACTCTTGGAGATAACCTAACCTAACCTTGAGGAATAAAGTAAAAATAATTTGTGATGAAAATGTTATAGATGGAAAGAGTCTTAGATTTTTCTAAAATACCAAAAAATTGGTTCTGTTATTGTTTCCACCTCAAACAGTTATGATAATTTTACCAGTATTTTTACCACCGGACTGTTACAACTGTAGGAAACACTGTACGTTGAGACTGGTAGATCACAGTACCAAAGGGGTGGCCTAGTTGGGGTTTGAAGGTCAGGGTTTGTGGCGATCTGGTGAAGAGTGTCATTGGGGGAGTCTGGGAGGGGTTAAGCCTCTCAGTTAGGACAGGCTAAGTTTATTTTGAATAAGGTGGGTTAGTTTGGGCAGGGAGGGGAGTCAAATGGTGGGTGACAGAGTGACTTGGAGGCGTTTTGTCTGCGGCCACCCTTTGCGGGATTAGGGCGTCGGGCTATAGCTAGATAGATAGATAGACAATATTTTGATTGATTTTCATATTTTATTAATGTAACTTAGTCGATGTCCATTATTTATTTCATACCTGAAGGGGTAGGAGTCATATGTGGCAAAAAAAGCCAGATTTGGCTGAAATGGGTTGAAAATACAGTAAAACCTCAATATATCAATCAGTAGAGAGTTGGCCTGCAGTCCTGACGGACCCAGGTTCAAATCCCGCTGGGGCAGGGAACAGTTTAAGGATTTGAATTTCATAAAATCAGACTTTACTGATCTACCAGAAGGCCCGCCGACATGTCATAAAAATACCCCCGCTAATACCAATACACCAGTCCTGTATGAGACAGCCCTAGCATGTATTCAGTATGGACGATGGGTGTTTGTGCCGAAGTGGTGACATGTAGAGGTGTGCGGTACGTAGGAGGACTACTGGGCCTTGAAAGCAGGCTGTGAAGCCTATGCCCAGAGTCGGTCACATAAAAAAAAAATAAAAATAAAAAAAATAACGGACTTCAGTAGACCGCAATTCGCTTTTATCGGACTCGAGGAGCTACTGGACTAAATTCCTATATATGGGAAAAAGTGTGATAAAGCCAGAAGCAGTCTGGACTGCCTGACCACTTCAGCTATGTTCACCACAATAAGGTAAATAAAAGACATGTTTATCAGTGTACAGTACAGTATTATTTTATATATTATACCATTGGATTATTGTAGTGAAGTTATAACACAGTACAGTACCGCAGTGGTAGTCAAAACAGTTTAAAACTGTTGGTGGAATCCAGACTTATGCATCAGCCTTGATCACCTAATGGTGGCTCTCCATGCTGCTCAATCTCTGGTAGCTTCCCTATTGAGGCCCTTATCCCTGAGGTCACACTCAGTGACCTCATCCCAGGTCTTTTTCAATCTGCCTTTTGCAATGGTACTGTACTCTTAATATTAACACTTCTCACTTTCTGCACCCAGTTGTCATGCCCCATCCTCTCCACATGCCCAAGCCATCTCAGTCTACCTCTCCTTATCACAACTGTACACTCCAGTCCCATCCTGTCCCTCAACTCTTAATGAGAAAAGCACAGATTTAAATTCTGTGCATGTGATCTACAGTTTCACCAGATACCCCGTCAGCCAGCAACATAGCACCTATAATTCTAAGCAAGTCTGGAACTGCAAAACTCCCATGCGTAGAACTTTCAATTTTATTTTTCCCGCAAGAAACAATAACAATAACACTTCCCAGCCTGAACTGTGGCTCGCAATCCTTGAGTTAACGAATGAGAATGCAGGTCATAGTGTGGTTGGATGTTGGGCGTTCATGTCATGTTTGGGTCTTACGTGTACAGTGTGTTAATCTCTCTCTCCCCCACAGTCAGTCATGGTCAGGCTTGGGTCCTTTATGTACAGAGTAGCTGTGTGTGTTTTGTCAGGCTTGGGTCTTTTATGTATACAGTAGCTGCCAGTATGTGTGTTAATCTCTCTCTCTCCCCCGCAGTCGGTCCTGCTCCAACCGCCACGGCCTCATCCGGAAGTATGGGCTCATGATGTGCCGACAGTGCTTCAGGGAGTACTCAGCTGATATTGGATTCAAGAAAGTGAGTCCAACGGTAGTTTTCAAAGTAATTAAACATTATTTTGAATTGCACTTGCATTTATCAACATTATTTCATACAGTACTTGTATTTGTATGCTTAAGCTGCAAAATATACCGATAATACTGAAAGCATTTTTTTTTTCTTGAAGTAAACCACAGACATTTTGTGATAAAAAAAAAAAAAGTTCCTTATTTCATTTAGCAATATAAGGTATAAGCGTACTTTAATACAGTAGTCATAGTAACTTATATGTCGGAGTTATTCCATAATATCACAACGTTTATCATCCAGCTGTACTCGTTACTAGCCAGGTGTATAATTGCCATCATTCCATCTTGAATGCTGTGCTGTGTTGAGATGTACCCTAGATTCTAGTGCTAATCATGAAGAAGAGCAGTGGGACTTATTTAGACCCATAGTATTGTCTTATTCATACTTTTGAATAATGAAAAAATGGACAACACTTCCTTATTTTACATTGGGGATGCATTTAGGGATCAGCATAATAATGGGTTTAGAATCGTACTGATCGTTTAAGTGGGAAAAATCGTAAAGCGTGAAAGTTTCTAAATGCTAATGCTCCTGGCCTTTGGTTCCTTCTTCCTCACATAAAAAAAAAATAAAGATATAAGCAAAAGGTTGTATTCCAAGTTATTGTATGGGAATATTATGCTATACTGACTTGTTATGGAAGTGTCAATCTAGTGTGACTCTTGTTGCACACTTTTACGCTTATTTGTATGCTCTGCTTGGTGGTGGTCAGGATTATTGTAATTTTGCTGTACACTCAAACCTGGATTTAAGGGACCTCCATTTAAGGGATTTCGGATTTAAGGGACTCCACATTCTACCTGACAAACGGACAAGACCATTCAAAAATGATACGTAATGTCTGGGTTATAAACATTAATATGTTTCTTTATACAGTACCCATTAAATAATATTCATAATTATATAAGTAAGTAAGATAAGTGAAACAATCATTGCATTTCATAATAAGATTGTCTTTATATGTGGTAAAACAAGGGACATTTTCTTGTAAGGGACAAGTTGATTCCCCATTTAGTCCCTTAAATCGAGGTTTGAGTGTATGCACAATTTAAATTTATGTACTTCATCCAATCTTTTCAGAAGTTATTATGGAGGTTACATTTATTTTCTCTAGTAACTCTGTCTACCCCCCCCCCTCTGTCTGTCTGTCTGTCTCTCTCTCTCTCTCTCTCTCTCTCTCTCTCTTTCTCATATTACAGTCATTAACATTTTTTTAATACACACAGGTGGACTAAAGGACAGGTGCAGTATACAGGTAAATTGCCTTTATGATTTACTGAATGTGTTAAAGTGACTGTGTGGTAATTTGTCTTGCACTAACCCCAGTACTACCTCTTGTCATGTGCTAAAATGTACACCATGAATGTACTAATGATGAGTACAGGATCAGTATTGTGCGTGCTAAAATGTAGTTTATAAATAGCTATCTGTCTTATCTATTGCCAGACTCCTTCATCCCATAAGGGGTGGCCACAAACAAATCGCCTCCATGTCACCCTGTTGCCCGCCATTTCACTGCCCTGCTCCCAGCTCACACACCCGTCTCTCATATACCTCCCCACTCCATCCCTCCACCTCATCCTTGTCTTAAATGTGCTGGCATAAATTACATAGCCTGGGCTCCACGTCTTGAAGTGGGTTGATGTTGATCAGCCGGTCTGATTGTCCGAGCAGACCCGTCAACTGCAGGCAGGTAGCTGTCCCTTCAGGGTTGTCTCATGCAGTTAACTGAGGCTCCCTTGCAGCTGACAGTGCCCTGCACCTACAAGGCATGGGGAAGTGTGGAGGTTTGGTTACTGGGTGGATGTCACATTTGTGTCTTCACCCAGTTACCAGTGTCATCATAGTAGGCCACACATCACATCGTTATCTGGTTATATGGTTACCACCCAGCAATTTAAATGGTTTCTGGGTTATAGAAGAACATAAGGCTTGTTACTCAATGTAAAGCCAGCTTAAATGGAGAGAACGGAAAGTGGCAGGAAAGATGTGAGAGATAGGAAGAGAGGAGGACAGACAAAAAGTATGGTAAAGGTGAAGGAAGAAGTAGGCAGCACTACATCATGAGTTGAAATGGTAAAATGGGATAGGATTTTACTCTTCCTGAAGATATATGTATTCATTCATTCATTCATCACCCAATCCTACGTTACCCCATAAGGAGCGTAGGAGCCCAGAGCTAGGCGTTGATCCTGACATTTAAGATGAGAGTGACCAGCCTCACTCATCCCTGAGTGGCTTTACATGAGTAGTAAACCCCAACCACCCCTTGGATATAAACCTTCACTAGCTCAATCTGATTGAAGCGCCGTAATTACCCACTAAACCACCACGCGCCAAAATTTGGTTATTTGGTTACCACCCTGCGTAGTACCTGTAAATGGTTTCCTGGTGTACAGGAAAACCATTTGGCTTGTCACTTAGTGTAGAGTCACCGACAGGCAGAAGGAAGAGGAAAAAATGAAGGAAAGAAAGACAGAAGGAAGAGGAAAAAATGAAGGAAAGAAAGACAGAAGAGGGAGTGTAAAGTTACCTGTAGGCAGAAGGAAGAGGAAAGAATAAAGGAAAGAAAGACAGAGGATGGAGTGTAAAGTCACCTGTAGGCAGAAGGAAGAGGAAAGAATGAAGGAAAGAAAGACAGAAGAGGGAGTGTAAAGTCATCCGTAGGCAGAGGAAAGAGGAAAGAATGAAGGAAAGAAAGACAGAAGAGGGAGTGTAAAGTCACCTGTAGGCAGAAGGAAGAGGAAAGAATGAAGGAAAGAAAGACAGAAGAGGGAGTGTAAAGTCACCTGTAGGCAGAAGGAAGAGGAAAGAATGAAGGAAAGAAAGACAGAAGAGGGAGTGTAAAGTCACCTGTAGGCAGAAGGAAGAGGAAAGAATGAAGGAAAGAAAGACAGAAGAGGGAGTGTAAAGTCACCTGTAGGCAGAAGGAAGAGGAAAGAAAGACAGAAGAGGGAATGTAAAGTCACCTGTAGGCAGAAGGAAGAGGAAAGAATGAAGGAAAGAAAGACAGAAGAGGGAGTGTAAAGTCACCCGTAGGCAGAGGGAAGAGGAAAGAATGAAGGAAAGAAAGACAGAAGAGGGAGTGTAAAGTCACCTGTAGGCAGAAGGAAGAGGAAAGAATGAAGGAAAGAAAGACAGAAGAGGGAGTGTAAAGTCACCTGTAGGCAGAAGGAAGAGGAAAGAATGAAGGAAAGAAAGACAGAAGAGGGAGTGTAAAGTCACCTGTAGGTAGAAGGAAGAGGAAAGAATGAAGGAAAGAAAGACAGAAGAGGGAGTGTAAAGTCACCTGTAGGCAGAAGGAAGAGGAAAGAATAAAGGAAAGAAAGACAGAAGAGGGAGTGTAAAGTCACCTGTAGGCAGAAGGAAGAGGAAAGAATAAAGGAAAGAAAGACAGAGGATGGAGTGTAAAGTCACCTGTAGGCAGAAGGAAGAGGAAAGACAGAAGAGGATGGAGGTGAGGAAATAATTTATAGTATAGAATAAAAAAGTAATATAGGACTAAATGTACTCCTCATTGTTGACTGTAGGGTTCATAAGTGATTTTCAAGATGTGTGGAGTGAGAGAAGCAAGAGAAGCCGTGAGAATATTCTTGCTATAGTCGCGGCGCTCGACTCTGAGGTTGTCATTATCGTACCCTGGCAACCTACCATTCAAAAGTGTGTCCGATTTCGTATCATGTTATACACGAATCATATTTTCATTCATTATTGCCAGATGCCATGTATCCCAAACAGGGTGGCCAAGGGCTTAGAGTTAATTGTTTTACAGGGAGGGGCACTAATCCTCCACCAACCCCACTTGACACGTAGGGAGAACGTTATGCCAACAGCATCTGGTGTTCCAAGGCGGTCACCCATCCAAGTACTAACCAGACCCAACGTTGCTTATTATGCATGATTATACACTTATTTTACACGAATCACATACGTCTCATACACAAAATCAGACACACTTTGTAATGGTAGGTTCCCAGGGCACGATAATAACGACCTCAGAGTCATGTGCTGCGCCTATAATAGTACAATATATGGCCATTAATAATTAGGATGATTATTTTTTTCCAAGCTAGTATAAAAATAGGAGATCAGTGCTTGTGATAGCTGAACGACCATCCTTAACAACCATTGAATACTGAACGACCACTGATGCACACTGCTTTACTGTGGATTGTTGTGCTTGTGTTGTGGATTGTTGTGCTGTGAGACGTAATTACTGTCGCCTTGATTGTTGTGATTGTGTTGTGGATTGTTGTGTTGTAAAGTATATTTGCACAATAACATAACCTTGCTCGTATAAGTTTTCATGCAGTGGCTTTAATATATTTCTCTCTCTCTCTCTCTCTCTCTCTCTCTCTCATATATATATCACTTGAGGTAATGGCCATGCATGCAGCCTGAGATATAACTATTGTGAAAGTTACTAAATTTGTGCTATGTGTGTACAGTACTTAACTGTATTATTAAGCTTTGCGATAAATGGCAAAGCTTATTGATTTTGTAAGTATTATTATTATTATTAGTATTATTATAATTTTACTTTGCACTTTTTTTCTTTGATCTTGGTGACATTATACAGGAAGGCAACCCAAGTACTTGTGCCAAATATAAATGACCTCGACCTATTTTTGAAGGTTATATATTCATGGTGCAAAGATTGTATATTTTAAATTCAAATATCTCGGAAAATAATTGAGATACAACTGTTTGGTTGAAAATCCTATAATAAAAAGTTTGCTGCAAATTGTGGCTTAATATTTTGCAATGGGAAGTACTGAATTCAAATCTGCTCAGTGTTTTCTTTGTCTCATGTTACAGAGAAAACCACAAAAGCTTTAGCGCTGTAACTTTCCAGATATATAGCTGTGGCACCTCTTATTATATGAAAGGAATGTTCTCCCTTTGTGTCAAGTGGGGTTGGTGGAGGATTAGTGCCCTTCCCTGTAAAACAATTAACTCTAAGCCCTTGGCCACCCCGTTTGGGATACATGGCGTCTGGCAATGAATGAATGAAATATGGTAACAGTTCAGCATACAGTTAGCCAGTTATTGAGACAAATGTAAAATGTACCCATGTGTTCAGCGCCTTTGTTTTCATATTTGTTGATATTACACAAGAAGCTTCCTTAGGTCAGTCTAAGTACAGGTTAATTTAAGTACATGTTCCAAATACGAATGGCCTTGAAGTACTTTTAAATGTCACAGACTTGTTTATGATGCCAAAATTTCATACCTTATATATCAAAAATCCTTACTGTGGCTCCACAATAAGTAAATTGGGAATTAATTATTATTTTTATCCATCATCCAATCCTGTGTTGCCCCATGAGGAGTCTAGGAGCCCGGGGCTAGGCAAGTTGGTCCTGACATTTAAGATGAGAGTGACCAGCCTCACTCATCCCTGAGTGGCATTACATGAGCAATAAACCCCAACCACCCCTTGGATATAAACCTGCACCAGCTCAATCCAATTGGAGTGCCGTAATTACCCACTAAACCACCAGGCGCCATAATTTGGTTACGGTTTATAGTTACCACCTAACATAAATTATTATTTTTACTGCAACTACTACTACTACTACTACTACTACTATTAATTGTCATTTATTGTTATTATTATTATTATAATTACAAATGCAAGAATGTCACAGTACAGACAAGAATGAAAGCTCTGAATTAATCTTACCCATAGGAATAAGCTGAGAATTTTTAGGCCATTTCAGTTGATAGACACTAGACATAAGATAGATAAAATAGATAATATAGACAAGATAATAGATAAAATAGATAGTAATAAGAGTAACATGAACCAGTGGGAAGAAATAGAATGCCATAGAACAGCAGATAAGCAAAAGATCATGTAATGGAGATGGGTTATATCAGGGGGTTGTGTGTGTGTGTGTGTGTGTGTGTGTGTGTGAAATTGTTTACATATACAGTTAGATAGAATACATTTTTAATTGTCGTAAAAAAAGAAAAACAATCCTTCCTCTTTCAGCTTTAATAATAATAATAATAATAGCAATAATTTGTCCTATTGTGTTATGTTAATATATATCGCTTTTTTCTGAATATTAATTTTTCCATTTTGTTTTCAGCTGGATTAAAGAAAATGGGGATCAGCTGGCACACCAACACCACAGCCACAGTGCCTGGCCAGCAAGCGTGTCTGCAGCATGGGATTTCACAGTTAAATAAATCCACTACATGATTGTGGGTTTTATTTTCCATCTAGTGATTTATTTATTGTGGTAGGTGGTGGCGACCATCATCCACTCACTTGATGTAGTGCTGCCTACTCTTCCTTAGCCTTTATCATTCTTTTTCTGTGCCTGTCCTCCTCTCTTCCTATTTCTCCCATCTTTCCTGTCACTTCTTATTGCTTTTCTTTCCTTTACAGGTGGCTTTACATTGAGTGACAAGCCAAATGGTTTCCTGTAAGCCAAGAAACCATTTACAACGCTGGGTGGTAACCATATAACCAAACCATGCATGCTCCCTACGTGTCAACAAGTGGGTTGGTGGAGGGTTAGTGCCCCTCCCTGTAAAACAAATAACTCAGAGGGCCACCCCTTACGGGATTATGGCGTCTGGCAATAGATAGATAGATAGATTTATTTATTTTTATTATTATTGTGATTTCCCAGTGATTATTTATTCATTGTTAGTAGCTACTGTTTTTAATATTGTTTTTTTGCTTCCCAGTGATATACTGTATATTATGATTATCGAGATGGCTGGAAGAATTTTGTGCCGAGAAGTGCATGACGAGGGATTTGGCACCCCTTTTTAGTGTGACAGCGTCCGGATTGGCTTTATTGGATGGGTTTACGTGAAGCTACAGAATGTGGTGAATGTTTTTTGGAGTATCTGATGGAGCCAGGAGTTTGAGGGCTGGAATGATGAGTGAATGGAAGCGTGGCCCATTGGATTGGACAGACTTAGGCTGTATGGATGTTGGTACTCCTCACCCTGCCCTAGGATGGGAGAGGAGGTCCAGATGATGATTATTATTATTGTGGTTTTCATTTCCCAGTCATATATTTTTCATTCATTCATTCATTGCCAGACGCCATGTATCCCAAACGGGGTGGCCAAGGGCTCAGAGTTGTTTTACAGGGAGGGGCACTAATCCTCCACCAACCCCACTTGAACGTAGGGAGAACGTTATGCCAACAGCATCTGGTGTTCCCAGGCGGTCACCCATCCAAGTACTAACCAGACCCAACGTTGCTATTTAATAATTATTTTTTAATCGAGAGTAACCTGTATAACATTTCACCTCTTGCAGTTCTACTTGTCAATTCTCTGTGTTGGCTAATATTCCTAAGCTGGGAATGGCTTGGGATGTTTCTCTGCCCACAGGTTATTCACACAAAGCTGAGAGAGGTACACTGGATCACAAAAGCATCGGTGCACAACATGCGTAAAACATTTGGGACCACAGAACGAAGGTCACTGAAATATTAGTATCCGACCTACCACACATTGGTATCCCTGATGTCGGGGGGTGTTATATATCGCCAACTAGCAATATCCTCTTGCAAACATATAGCAAATGTAATGTTTATATAGACAGACACTGATGATACACAGTCAGACTTTGGTAATGCCAGCAGTTGTTTGAACCTTTTCAGTAGGCAACACCCCCCCTGTACACTGATACTTTTTTGGTCAAGTGTACATCTGTAAACTTGTGAATATTTTTAGCACAACCTCATCAGGCAGTTCCACATGTCTTTATGTTATTCAGACACACTGCTTCCCTACATCCACATTTCCTCTTAGCTGTGATTTCCTAGTGTGATCTTTTTATCTTCTGGTTGCTGGTGTCATGTAGTTTTTCCTCTTCAGTGACTTCCAAATAACACATCTATAAAGCAAAGACTGACGAAGAGAGTGTATGTGAGTGAGGTGGAGGGGGGAAGAGGGAGGGGGAGGCCGAGGATGAGATGGAGGGATGGGGTGGAGAGGTATATGAGAGAGGGGGGTGTGAGTTGGGAGCAGGGCAGTGAAATGGCTGGGGACAGGGCGACGTGGAGGCGATTTGTTTGTGGCCACCCCAAACGGGATTGAGGCATCTGGCAATAGATAGATAGATGGATAAAGCAATGTTATGTCTTATTCTTCTTTCCTCTGTTGATACTAACTTCAGTTTTTTTGGTCTAAAATTTAAGTCATTCATGCTTAGGACACATTTCATTACTGCTCTTTACATGTCACAACTTTAATTGTGTGTGTGTGTGTGTGTGTGTGTGTGTGTGTGTGTTCTTACCTAATTGTATCTTTACAAGAATGAGTCAAGCTCGTACTGTCCCGTGTGTGTGTGTGTGTATGTGTTCTTACCTAATAGTATCTTTACAAGAATGAGTCAAGCTCGTACTGTCCTATGTGTGTGTGTTTGTGAATGGGGATACCAAACAACTGCTGTATATTCAAGAGTTGGTCTAAGTTTTAATTATTTTCTTCAGCATATCCACATTATATATCTGGGAGCAGGGCAGTGAAATGGTGGGGGACGGAGCGACATGGAGGCGATTTGTTTGTGGCCACCCCTTACAGGATTAAGGCATCTGGCAGTAGATAGATAGATAGACTTTTCATATTGGCTAATAGGCCATGCATTTTTCCTCACCCTGTCCTTTATGTGGTAGGTGGTAGCTTTGGGTTCACAATTATACTAAGATATTTTTCCTTTTCAGAATTGCTTTAGCTTGTGATATCCCAGTTGATATTCCTATGGGAGTCTTATTGTTTTATTCATTATATAGTATTTGCTGCATTAAATTACTGTACATCTGTTTATTTTTTGTATTGTGTTGTTTATAAAGGCTCCAACATGCATGCATCAGTCTTGGTCTGCCTGTTACAGCCCCACCCTGGATGTTCACACCTCTCACTTTCCACACACAGTTGTCATCCTCCATCCCCTTCACATGCCCAAACCATCTCAATCTACCCCTTCTTATCACAGCACCAATACACTCCAGTCCCATCCTTCCTCTAAACTCTTCATTCACGCCTCTCACCTTCTACACGCAGTTGCCATCCTCCATCCCCTCCACATGCCCAAACTATCTCAGTCCACCCCTCCTCATCACAATACCAACACACTCCAGTCCCATCCTTCCTCTAAACTCTTCAGTCGCAATCCTAGTTGCTCCTCCATACCAAGAAGGGCTTTCCTTTTGTGCTGAGGCTTGCATTCTACTCTGTTTAGGAAGCTCCCTGACACCTTTTCCTAAGCAATTTATTTTGCATATTACACCTTAGTGTCCTTTTCTTTGTTACTTAAATCATTCCAATATCACCGTACTCTGCACAAAATGTACAAAACAGCCAGCCGCATCCAAAAAATAAATCAGTAAGGAAGAAGTGTTTGGGGGCTTCATTAACCGGTGAGGATGCGAGTCTTAGCAAGGAAAGAAATCCCTTATCAGGAGAGGCAACAGTGGGTGACAGAGCGACTTGGAGGCGTATTGTCTGCGGCCACCCTTTGCGGGATTAGGGCGTCGGGCTATAGATAGATAGAACAGTTTCCTAAATTTCTTCCATCCACTTCTGATTCAGACAGTAAACTTCTGCTCCTTCACTGAGCATATAGATGGTTAGGGAAATAATGAAATACAGTAGAACCTCACGATAACAGACCAGCCAGCGAGAAGCTTGATTTGATAAAGCAGAAATTCCGTTGTATTGTTGGTGAGGTTTCAGGCACGTTTGAAAATAAATGAGTACAATAGCGTATTCTACTGAAACTAACTTGGCCCATAATTCCACCCTTCTGCAGTCCATTTCACATCCTTGTCCTTGCATCCCTTCCTGAAACGTGTGTGTTGCGACCCATTTAACCGACATTGTTCATTATAGTGATGTAAGTCTGGTGGCTTCGTAGTATCCAGTAAATCCTTCCAGTCCGTCAAGGCATGTTAATTAGAGGTTTTACTGTTCTGTTCATTTTATTTCTTCTAGCAATGGAACCAGTCTTGCCTCTACCTGAATATCATATAAATGGGGTAGTGAAATTTGTAAATACTGCTCGCTTTATTTCTTATTAATAATTATTTACAAGGAACAAGGGTTCATTTCATTTAGGTATTATTTAGGGTCTACAGTTCTCCTTATTGTACTTTATTGTCCATATAGTTAATGCCAGAGATCTCAAGGTTAGGTAAGGCATCTTCAAGGAGAATGCAGAGAAGTTTGATGTCTTGAATGTGATCGAGTCCTGTCAGGTTAAGACTCGTCAACTCCCTGGAAAGAAAATACATGAGTCAGTTTGGCCATGTGGAAAGGATGGAGAATGAGAGAGACAGTAGGAGAGTGTATGTGGGTGAGGTGGAGGGGGGAAGAGGGAGGGTGAGATATGAGGATGAAGTGGAGTAGAGGTATATGAGAGAGGGGGATAATGAAATGGCAGGGAACAGGGTGACATGGAGGCAATGTGTGTGTGGCCACCCCTGAGAGGATTAAGGCATCTGGCTATAAACAGTAAGTACAGAATGTTGATATAATTTTACAGCCAAGCTCCAGCCATACATCCTTGAAATTTGGGCCACGGATGGGTAACAAAATATATAAACACAAGCATCATTATCATCATCTAATTCTACGTTGCCCCATGAGGAGGGTAGGAGGCTGGGGCTATGTAAGTTGGTCCTGACATTTAAGATGAGAGTGACCAGCCTCACTCATCCCTGATTGGCATTATGTGAACAATAAACCCCAACCATCCCTTGGATATAAACCTGCGCAAGATTACTTGGAGCACCTTAATTATCTACTAAACCACCAGGTGCCATGATTTGGTTATATGGTTACCACCCAGCATTGTAAATGGTTTCTTGGTGTACAGGAAACCATTTGGCTTGTCACTCAGTGTAGAGTCACCCATAGGCAGAAGAGGAAAGACAAAAAAGGAAGGAAGGAACAGGGGAAAGGGCAGTCACCCAACAGCAGCACTACATTGAGAGAGTGGATGGTAAGTGCCCCCACCTACCACTACCCACTGTTCAAATGGGATGTAAGAGAGAACTGTGTATTGTCTGTATAGTATTTTCTACTGCCTGTGACCTACAGTCTTAAATGCAATGTGTCCAGGCATCTCAAAGTGAATGGATCTTGAATTTGGCTCTTGTTTATAATTTTCTTGGAGGGAAGAAGCATGCATACTTCTGGCTTTTGGTTCCTTCTCCCTGGCATTAAAAAAAACAAAACAAGAAACAGAAAACAAAACTACAAGGTGGATAGTTGGACTAGTACACTGATCCTTTACTGCTTCATTATGACGATATTTCTCTTGCTGTTTTCTGAGGGTTTTAAACAGTTTATAAGACAGAATGAAGTGGAAAGAGACAGACACTGAAGTAAAGCTGGGCATAACTCAGTCTCTAGTACCAGAGATCTTTTTTTCCCTAAGAATAAAACAGCTGGTCAGTAGCAATGATAAAAATCTGTTAAATCTGTTGCAAGGCGTTCCATATGGGGTACTGTGTAAATCCCTCATCCAAACGGTCAAAAGAAATGGGGCGACAATCTTAATGGTATTTTTCTCTTCAATGTTGTAGGAAAGATAAACGGTAGGATCCTTATTGACAAAGTTAGAACCAACTGGAGAGGAACAAAGGAGTTTTAGGAAGGGAAGGGGGTGTGCAGGCCAAATATTCAATCTTAAGATGTATAGTAGAAAAGTAAAAAAAAGGAAATTAACTTTATGCCATATATATAAGGGATGTGGAAGGTGTTGAAAAAGTATGCAGTGGTTTAGAGAATAGTGGTAGGTGGATGTGACCATCATTCACTCACTTGATGCAGTGCTGCATAATTCTTCTTTCACCTTCATCATTCTTTTTCTGTGTCAGCCCTCCTCTCTTCCTATTTCTCACCATCATCCATTCACTTGATGTAGTTCTACCTACTTCTTCCTTCATCTTGATCATAATTTTTTTGTGTCTGTCCTCCTATTTCTCACATTCTGTCAATTGTTGTTACAGTACTCATTTTCCTTTTCAGGTGGCTTTACAGTGAGTGACAAGCCTAATGGTTTCCTGTAAGCCAGGAAACCATTTACAGTGCTGGGTGGTAACCATATAACCAACCCATACATGTTCCCTGCGTGTCAACATGTGGGTTGGTGGAGGGTTAGTGCCCCTCCCCATAGAACAACTCAAAGACCCCTTACTGGATTATGGCATCTGGCTATAGGTAGGCAGACATTGGCTAAGAGAATATATAAGAGTGCAAGAGTGGTGGTAGGTGTGTGTGTGTGTGTGTGTGTGTGTGGAATGTGAAAAGGGTAAGATTTGAATGTTGGATTGAATGAGGGATGTGTCATGTCTCCATGGTTATTCAATACATGTATACTGTATAGGAATAGTGTTGTGCCTGAGAAAAGTCAGTGTTTTGAAACTGCTTGTACTCATGTTTGTTGATGCTGTTGTGGTAAGTGAAGACAAGTGGAAGTAATAAGGCTTCATAAATTAATATGTGTGCGAGACAAAAATCGAAGTGAATGTTGCGTCCCATTTTTACCATATGAGCAACATTTAGGAACAGGTGTTTAATTCGTCAGTGACTTACAAATTAAGCAACTTTAGGTGGTTTGTTTTCATCTCATGTAACACTGCTTTTTCCTGTCATTTATCGTATCACGAAGGCTCCAACGTGCTTGCATGCATTGGCCTTGGTCACCTAATAACAACTCTCCATATTATTCAGTCCCCCTATTCAGTCCCTTATTCCTACTATCACACTATGACCTCATCCCAGGTCTTTCTTTATCTGCCTCTCACAAAGTTAAACAGTAAGTCATTGCTGCATGATACTGGATGAGGCTTAGTTGTGTAGGATTAAAACTCTTTGGTTACTAGTCAAATCAACCCTCCTGTTTGATAACACTTAGCCATTAACTGAGCAGAAAAAGGGTTGGGAATCTTTCTCATGCTAAAATAAACACTGTAAATCCATACTTTAATCTGGCTGTAGCAGCAATGCCTCTCTGATTTGTGTCTCCTTGGTTACTAGTCAAATCAACCTTCCAGTCAGACAACACTTGGCCATCAACTGAACAGAAAAGGTGTTTGGGATCTGTCAAGCTAAAATAAATGGAGTCTATACCTTACTGTGGCTACAGCAACAGTGCCTTACTCTGTGATTTTTGTCTCCTTGGTTATTAGGCAAATCAACCTTCCAATCTGACAACTGAGCAGACAGGTTGGGGATCTGTTCAAGCTAAAATAAACACAATCCTTACCTTAATCTGGCTACAGCAGCAATGCCTCGTTCGGTGATTTTTGGGCAGTGGCTGATATCTAGGTGCTGTAGTGTGTTGGAATATTCAGCACAGATGCGGTCAATACACCAGTCATCAATACTGGGGCAGCCGGATACACTCAGCCACTTCAGATGCTTCAGCTGTTCTGTAATGGTAAAGGAATTTGTTATTTATTCTATACAATACTCTTTCCACATAAACGTGGTCTAAAACTGCCCCCTCTTTATCTTGAATACTCACCTGTAGCAATAAATTAACGAGTGATGAAGTGCTATGGAAAAGGTACACAGCTCTAATTATTTATGTGTTTATTTGACACATACATCAAAAAAAGCTACAAAAGGACTAAATGCTGCACCAAATTAAGGTGTCAAAAGCTACAGTGGTTATAAAAGCTGATGAAAGCAGTACCTCATTCCTTCATTTACGTACGAATAAAGAACAGACGATGATGATGGTAGGCCATATATGCTGAATACAATGTTAATCCCCTATGTGATACAGAAGAGAATGAAGCAGTATATTGTTAAGGCTGGGCTGGACGTAGCTCTGTGACTATGGTAAGGAGTGGGAGGACGTTCAGGGAGCTGTTGCCTCTCCGACACTGAAAGGGCTCTCCCTCTGTGCTAAGAGATCTTTGTGTGTGGCAAGTGTTAGGAGTGTAATGCTGTATGGTAGTGACCTGGGCAGTAAAGGAGGAAATATTTCTAGGCTCAAACGTACAGAAATGACAGTGGATAGATACGTCTGGGGTACATCCTTGAATGTGAGGCCTGAGGGGATTAGGATTGCAGTTAAAGAGTAGAAAGGAAGACTGGGACTGGAGTGTATTGGTGTTGTGATGAGGAGGGGTAGACTGAGATGGTTTGGGCATGTGGAGAGGATGGAGGATGACAGTTGGGTGTGGAAGATAAGAAGTGTGAATGTAAGGGGTAGGGTTGTGAGAGGTAGACCAGGAAAGACTTGGGATGAGGAGTGTCACTTCAAGGATAGGCAAATGCCTAGGGAGGCTGCCAGAGACTGAGCAGCGTTGAAAGCCGCCATTAGGTGACCAAGACTGACACATGGATGTTGGAGCCTTTATAAATGATACCATGTGATAAAAAATAAATACCTGCTAATTCTCAGTAACTTCTGCTTTTAACTCGCTTCTGAGGAGGAGGATAATTCTAATACAGAACAGGTATATGAAGGAGGACTGTATGGGTTGGAGGAAGGGCAGCCTGATGGTGTAGGACAGGGTGACATGGACCCATAGGCCAATTGGTTAAGGAGGCTCCCTAACACCTTTCTCTAAGTGACTTATTTTGCTTACTACACCTTACTGTCCATCTCTGTCTCACAAATCATTCTAATATCACCATACTCAGCATTGATGACATGAAAAAGGATATTAACCTGCCATATCCAAAAATAAATCACTGAGGATGAGGTGCTAGGGAGTTTCCTTAACCAGTGAGAATACCAACCATTTTTAATTAAAGATTACTCACTCATGCTCTCTAGCCCTTCATATATTAACCATCCATATCCATAAATAAATCACTTAGGAAGAGGTGTTAGGAGGCTTTGTATATCACTCTCTCATCCTCTCTAGCCATTCACATATGAACCATCCATATCCAAAAATAAATCACTAAGGAAAAGGTGTTAGGGGGCTTTAAATGTCACTCTCTCATGCTCTCTAGCCATTCACATATTAACCATCCATATAGCCAAAAATAAATCACTAAGGAAGAGGTGTTAGGGGGCTTTAAATATCACTCTCTCATCTTCTCTAGCCTTTCACATATTAACCACCCATATAACCAAAAATAAATCACTAAGAAAGAGGTGTTAGGGGGCTTGAAATATCACTCACTCATGCTCTCTAATCCTTCATAAATCAGATCAACGCCCGATGCATCAATGGCCTCAAGGAAGATGCCGGGGGTGAAGTACGGAGACAGGCTGTAGCTTTTATCCTCAGCCTGTTGGATCCATTCCTGGGCATTCCTAAAGCGAACCCTTCCACCGCGATGAACCAGGAAGTGCGCCGCTGCCAGATCAAACCCCAACGCCGAGACACGATCCTTCCTGAAGCTGGGGGAAAAGGAGTTTGTAATAATCGTGTGGAGAATGAGAGTGTGGTAAGTAGTGACGACCATCATCCACTAACTTGATGTAGTGCTGCATACATCCTCCTTCATTACTGTTTTTGTCTGCCTTCCTCTCTTCCTATTTCTCACCATCATCCACTCACTTCATGTAGTGCTGCCAACTTCTTTCTTCACCTTTATCATTCTTTTCGTGTGTCTGTCCTCCTCTCTTCCTATTTCTCCCATCTTTCCTGTCACTTTTTATTACTCTTCTTTCCTTTTCAGGTGGCTTTACATTGAGTGACAAGCCAAATGATTTCATGTAAGCCAGGAAACCATTTATAGTGCTGGGTGGTAACCATATAACCAACTCATATGTGTTCCCTACGTGTCAGCAAGTGGGTTGGCAGAGGGTTAGTGCCCCTCCCCATAAAACAATCAAGTTAAAGACAAATGGCCACCCCTTACCGGATTATGGCGTCTGGCTATACTGTAGATAGATTATTATTATTATTATTATTATTATTATTATTATTTCTATTCCATATTATTTTACAAAGTTTAGGGATTAACGTAGCATTTAAAGGATTAATGGAAGCTTTGTCTTTACACTCCATTTTGAAAAGTCCCTCCAAAGCTGAGTATGGTCATTTGGTAACAGAGAGAGAGAGAGTCCATAGCTACCTTTGATCTGCCACAATGCTCTCTTCCAGTTTATCGTTCATCCACTCTTGAATGGCCTTGGATCGAAAGTCAAATCCCTTCTGCAGAAATAGCACTGTGTCGCGACTCACACCCTTAGGTCTGAAGCGGTGAAATACGCTGCGCCATTCACTCTCAGGCAGCACCTCTCTGAAAAACAAAGAATATTCATTTGTATTGTTTTTCAGATGTATGAAATTTGTGGTAGATGGTGGCAATCATCATCCACTCACTTGATGTAGTGCTGCCTACTTCTTCCTTCACCGTTATCATTCATTTTCTGTGACTGCCCTCCTTTCTTCCTATTTCTCACCATCATCCACTCACTTGATGTAGTGCTGCCTACTTCTTCCTTCACCTCTATCATTCTTTTTCTGTGTCTGCCCTTCTCTCTTCCTATTTCTCACTATCATCCACTCACTTGATGTAGTGCTGCCTACTTCTTCCTTCACCTTTGTCATTCTTTTTCTGTGTCCATCCTCCTCTCTTCCTATTTCTCACCATCATCCACTCACCTAATGTAGTGATGCCTACTTCTTCCTTCACCTTTATCATTCCTTTTCTGTCTCTGCCCTCCTCTCCTCCTATTTCTCACCATCATCCATTCACTTGATGTAGTGCTGCCTGCTTCTTCCTTCAACTTTATCATTCTTTTTCTGTCTGTCCTCCTCTCTTCCTATTTCTCCCATCTTTCCTGTCACTTTTTATTACTCTTCTTTCCTTTTCAGGTGGCTGTACATTGAGTGACAAGCCTAATGGTTTCCTGTAAGCCAGGAAACCATTTACAACGCTGGGTGGTAACCATATAACCAACCCATATGTGTTCCCTACGTGTCAGCAAAAGGGTTGATGGATGGTTAGTGCCCCTCCCCGTAAAACAGCTACCGTAACTCAAAGACAAACGACCACCCCTTACAGGATTATGGCATCAGGCTATAGATAGTTATGCAGAAATTCACCTATATGCACAGTACTTATGGTTTGGCATTTTTTGTCACTTTCAAAATACTGTATTCTGTAGTAAAGAAAAATTAACTAAAATCTATCTATGTATCTATTGCCAGACGCCTCAATCCCGTTTGGGGTGGCCACAAACAAATCGCCTCCAAGTCGCCCTGTCCCCCGCCATTTCATTGCCCTGCTCCCAAATCACACACCCCTCTCTCATATACCTCTCCACCCCATCCCTCCATCTCATCCTCGGCCTCCCCCTCCCTCTTCCCCCCTCCACCTCACTCACATACACTCTCTTCGTCAGTCTTTCACCCTCCATCCTCTCCACATGGCCAAACCACCTCAGTGTGTTCTAACGCTTCCTGTCACATCCACATCCACACCACAACGCTCCTTTATATCCTCATTCGTCAGCCTGTCTCTCCATGTGACTCCACAGGCTCTCTTAAATAACTCATTTCCACTGCTCTCACTCTTGACTTGTGTCCTTCCAACAATGTCCAAGCTTCACTTCCGTACGTTAGAGTTGGTATCACAATACTGTCATGTAGTAACTTTTTCACTTCCATGCTCACTTCCCTGTTTCTTATCACTGCTTTCAAAGAACCAGCAACCTTTCTTCCCTGCTGTACCCTTTCAAGCACTTCACCCTCCAAACCTCCATCCTTACTCATCACACTACCCAAGTACTTAAACGTACTCACATTTTCCAATTCCTCACTATCCAACCTCGCTGTACATTCACTGACTTCACCTCTCTCAAAGACCATCACTTTACTCTTCCCTACATTCACCTTTAGATTCCGTTTCTTACACACTCTCTCAAACTCATCCACCAAGCCTTGCAGCTGCCCTTCGTCTTCACTCAACAACACGGTATCATCTGCAAACAACAGTAATGTAAAAATTCACCAATATGCACAGTACTTACGGTTTGGCATTTTTTGTCATTTTCAAAATACTGTATTCTGTAGTAAAGAAAAATTAACTAAAAAATAGGAATAAATCACAATAAAGGCTGGAATAAATTTTTAAAATATCGACCTTTACTTACTTGTGGTCCGGTGCCTGCCATGATTCCTTTTTAATCTCAGTGGGCGTGTACCATTCCTTTTTACCGGGTCTGTCATCGTCCAGGAAACATTTAGCTGAGGTCCACAAATTTCTGGTGTGAATGTTAGCCACTGGGAGGAGGCACAGTGGTCTGGAGGTACTGAACATGGTGATTGGATTAGTTAGTTTGCTTGGTTCAGGTTTACTTTGCTTTACTTTGCTTGACGTTGCTTTACTTTGATTTTATTTTGCCCTTTTTCTTTTGCTTTGCTTTACTTCATTTGATTTTGCTTATGCTTTGCTGTATTTCCTATGCTTTATTTTATTTTGCTTTGCTTGGTCAGTATTATTTTGCTTTAGTTGTTTGCTTAGCTTGTTCAGTTTTATTTTGCTTTAGTTGTTTGCTTAGCTTGTTCAGTTTTATTTTGCTTTCCTTGTTTTACTTTGCATTGCTTTAATTTCACTTTGCTTAATTCAGTGTATTTTGCTTTGCTTTAATGTTTCCTTTGCTGTTTTTCCATGTTTCCTTTGCTGTATTTTATTTGCTCTACTTTTTTGTTTAATTGTACTCTGCTTTGGGTTTTAGTTGTATAGGTCTAGCTGGAGGGCATTTACCCCTTTGTTACAATGCCACTTACCCCTTTGTTACAATGCCACTTACATACTTATTTCTTTATACTATTTCATCAGTTTTTCTTTATTCATTGCGTCCTCGACCGATTAATTTCTAGAGTATGGAGGCTTTAACTAGTGTTATTTTAGATTCATCCCTCACACCCCAATGAGAGAAAATTCCAAGGCTGAAAAAAATTAAATCGTTTGGATATGCAGGAATAAACCACCAAAAAATTACGTCACGGAATCAAGAAGGTAAATAATTTTGGAGGTTTGCTTCGGAGTCGGTCAGTTTAATCTTATTGCTTCTCTCTTCTGGATCTTTCAAGGTGTCAGCTAGTATCCCTTAAGTCTTATATCGTCTTCCTGTTTTATTTTATGCTCTCCCCGTTTTATTTTATCCTCTTCCTGTTATTTTTTATGAAGCAGACAAATATTTACAATTTTTTCCCGAAATCTGCTCGATATTCACACGTTTAGAGTTTGTCCTCCTAAACTCTGCCCGGGTGTCGACCGCCGATCATTCTCTCTCTCTCTCTGTCTCTCTCTCTCTCTCAAAATTATACATAATTAGCGAACACAAATTAATATCCTCACCACCTACACCATTTTAATCAGCGCAAAATTCTCTCTCTCTCTCTCTCTCTCTCTCTCTCTCTCGAAATTATACATAATTAGCGGACACAAATTAACCTCACCACCTACACCATTTTAATCAGCGCAAAATTCTCTCTCTCTCTCGAAATTATACATAATTAGCGGACACAAATTAACCTCACCACCTACACCATTTTAATCAGCTCAAAATTCTCTCTCTCTCTCTCTCAAAATTATACATACTGTAATTAGAGGACACAAATTAATATCCTTACGACCTACACCATTTTAATCAGCTCAAAATTCTCTCTCTCTCTCTCTCTCTCTCTCTCTCTCTCTCTCTCTCTCTCGAAATTATACATAATTAGCGGACACATTAATATCCTCACCACCTACACCATTTTCATCAGCGCAAAATTCTCTCTCTCTCTCTCTCTCTCTCTCTCTCATTTTTATTACAGTAGGCTATCATTATCATTATTATTCAGTTTTTAATCTCTATTATTTTCCATTTCAGGGACACACCCACAGCTCCATACAACTTCCGAAAATAAATCACTTGACAACAGACAATGAGATCCAGTTCTAGTGGAAATATGAGATCAAGAAGAACCCCTAAAGTGATGTAATATATTTCAAAGGTAATAGGCAATGATATTTTTTTTTTATTATTATTATTATTATTATTATTATTATTTCACTTGAACTTGGCCTAGTGATAGTGCTATAATTATACATCCTTTCCATAGCACTTCTTCATGACTAGCATCAAATTATAGCAACAGAATGGTAATGATATGGCTCCATCTCTCCATAGCACTTCTTTGTGACTAGCATCATACTGTAGTGTTAAATCTTTCCATTTATCCATAGCACTTCTTCATGACTGGCATCAAATCATAGTACAAATTTAGTGTTACATCTTTCCATAGCACTTCTTTGTGACTAGCATCGTATTATAATGCTGATCTGTTGTTACAAGTTAGCATTCAAGGAGAGGACAATTTTAGGCCAAGTTATAGTGAAAAGAGTGTAGGTACAGATGTTGATAGGCAAGTAGGTTGATATTAAACAAGTTGATAGGTAAATTGATGGATAGAACAAATTGCCATTTTTTGAGTTTCATAAAAAAAAATATATATATATATTGCTTTGTTTTTCCTTTATTTCTTTAATGAAGCTCCCCAACACCTTCTCCCAAGTGATTTATTTTGGATATTACTCCTAGGCTTTTTCTATTTTTCACCCTATCAGGAGTGAGGCCAGGGCTAGGATAAGACCAGCATTTAAGAGGATAGCCAGTTACTTCTCCCTGAGCAGCATAGGACCAGCAATCACCATCCATTGTAAGGGTAGCCAGTCACTCTTCCCTGAGCAGCTTAGGAATGCTGCACCCAGCTTTAGTGTTCCTGTGAGAGGTAGGAAGGCATGAAGGTAACTTGTGAATAATGTTTGCGCCAAAATAGGATCCACAGTCTGATATTTCCAGTGATTGTAGTGTAGATGGTGTAGTGATAGTGTAGATGGCAGTATAGATGGTAGATAATGTTTTGCTATTCAAGAAGATGGATCATAGATGCACGTCTGGAGGTGTAGATGAATACAAATTTCTTTAATATGGTTTTCACTAATCTTTACGAGCCATTATTTGACAAAAGGCTGCTTAACCCTTGTGTGGTCATGTGTTACTCAGCCAATGTTTGTGGGTCTGGTGGGGCACTGCATTATTGGGTTTTTAAATCAATACAGCCATAACAGTTTATGTAAAAATATCATGTTTACTTTATCCCAACTACAAGCAGTACAGACAATATATGGTTAATATTAACCATTATAAATAAGTAGTGCTGTTAGTTTTGTGATAAAACGTTAAGAAAAAATAAATATCAACATATAGGTCGGCCATGAAAAACATGGAAGAGTTGACCGTCCTGTTCTTTGTAGTCAGCAGCTGAGGCAGGAGCTCTGGCTTGCTTTTCCCTACTGTTCCTACCATTGTCGGCTTCCTGTTTAGGAGCTCCTGTCCCAGCTTGTGTGAGGTAAAAAAAAGTTATCGCATGTGATGTGTCCACCGAGTCCCTGTGCCATGTCCAGGACAACTTATTCCTTGGTTCTTCTCAGGGGCTCCTCCATCTGGCTTCCCTGTATACACTTGCAAGTTCCACGCATATGATGATGCAGCATCATAGGCAGTCCAGATCTTGATTCTGTATTTTGATGGCATGTACTGCCTGAATGTGCAGCGGCCCCTAAATGGCACCAGCTGCTCATCAACAGTGACATGAGGACCAGGGTTATAAAACAGGGGAAGGCGGTGCACCCACTTCTTCCACATTGTCCTAATGGCAGCTGGCTTGTCCCTCTGCTGCCAAGCTGGTCTCATCTCGGTTACCAAAGTGGATAATCCAGGAAGTATTGTGAAAGTTTTCCAGAGTCATTCTGGCACGGAAAAGTTCAGAGTCTGCATCCCACAGGGATTCTGTGGATTCCCCTTTGGATCTGAAAACTCAACCAAGATAAGAAACCCAAAGTATGCACGTCCATCTCCTTCCGCCCCTCTCCAAACACACTCCTTCCCTCTAATCAGTGCAATCCAGAATGAATTTCTGGATGTCATCTGGGATGAAAAATTCATAAGACTACTCTGTCCTGTACGTGAGTAACTGCCGTCCATGTTGGCCCTGGATGCATCTTTATCACATTGGCAGCCCTGCGGGTTGGTTCTTCCTTTGGGCAAGGACACCATTCAGTTTCACCATTTTTTGACATCCATATTTCTCCACTTGATGGCTGCTGATGGGGTGTCTGCTGACTGGCTGGTCCTGTGGGTTGTCCTGCAGTGGACTGCTGATGGGCTGATCCTCTGGCTGGCTGCTGACTAGCTAGTCCTGTAGCTGGCTGCTGATGGCTGGTCCTGTGGCCGGCTCCCGAGGGGGGCCTGATAACGGCTGCTGACTGGCTCATTTTTGAGCTGGCACAAGGTCAGTTTCAGCCTCTTCAAACTAGCTGTCAGCCTCTGAATTGACAAATGCGATCTCAAATTCTGAAAAATCTTATTTTCCCAAGCTTCTATGGAAATCATCTCCAAGGCCGTCTGAACAGAGACTTTTCGCCATCTTCATCGACTGCGATGCAGAGGCACACCGGCAAAGCTGTTTATTTGTTGTGTTCCGCCCCAAATGTGCAGGTGGGAGAGATTTCGAAAAATATAGAATGGTTCTCCCAAGACAGAGGGTAAAATGTGTGGGAATGTGGTAACAGACAGGTTTTGTTGCTTGAAATGTACGTGTTGCAGTCTTTCGCACGAATAGTAGCCACACACACACACACACACGGCCACGTAGGAAGAGGAGAGTGAAGGGACACGGCGCCTCTACACTTCTATTACCCTTGGCTCCAATGGCCCCGAGTACATTTAATATAAATGTATATAGAGGTGTACAGTGTGAAGTCATTAGGCATTATTTTATATGTTATTACAGAAAAACTCCAGCTAAGAAGTAAGAGGCTGAAATAAGTCTAGTTATTTTTCTTTTGGTAGACATTGAGAAGAGGTCCCTCTGACCCAAACACCATACAAGGGTTAATAGTATTTGAATTTTTTTTTCCGATATTACCGGTACTTTAAGTTTACCCTATTTCTCATGGCTCATTACTTATAAGACATGAGTCCAGTAATTTTGTTACTACATTTTTTTTCTATCTAATTCCTTGTAAATTCGCTTTTTCCTTCAATCATTTTTAGTTATTGCATCCAACAACAAGATTTATGTTCTTGCCCATGAGGTAGATATAACAGGATTGATTGGGGTTAATAGGTATGATAGTAGTAGTCCTTGAACACACTAAAGCACTTTAATAATAAAGAAATACAATTTTACTTTTAAATATGGCTAACGGTAAGAGTAATCCTTTAAACAATGCTAGAGCATGACAGTATTTTGTGTATACAGAAATACAAAGTCATCAACATAGTAAATAGACTTAAAGTTAAAGAAATTCCGTATAGTTACATTTAGCTTTGAAAATGACAGTTGGAAATGCAGCCAGAAGAAGATAGTTCCAGAGATGATCAGGTG
Organism: Coenobita brevimanus; assembly: GCF_032717465.1. NCBI lineage: Eukaryota > Metazoa > Arthropoda > Malacostraca > Decapoda > Coenobitidae > Coenobita > Coenobita brevimanus. Next base: position 639,835 of record NC_137066.1, read on the forward strand.
TACAAGTTCCAGTGTCTGCCAGCTTTACAGCTGACAGACAGCCTCATTAGTAGTTCCGGTGTACGGAGAACACTAAACAACATCGAGTCTGTATAAGAGATAGTCAGTTAACGTGTGCAGTGTATTACACTGTAATTAATCAAGGTTCATTGAATAAATAGTCAAATATTAAAGGGAGTAAGGGTATATCAATAGAGTTTATTCACTAGTAATCCTAAATTAGCGCTTACTCCAATAGAAACATTTAAAGTTTCCATCTCAATGAAAACTACACTACTGAAGTTCTTAAGAAAAGAAATATTACAAAGCACAAAAACTTATAATTGAAAACACCAAAATAAACCTCTCGACAAAACTTTAAAACACCATATATTATAATCCAAAAACATAGAAAAAAAAAATTCTCACCTTACCTTCCATCTGTCTTTCGTGAGAGCTGCTGAATTCACATTGACCCCGCTTTCTGTCCAGCGCCTCACATCACCTTCGTGGCGGGAAAGTTCGAATCTTTGGCGGGAAATTTTGAATCCCATTGGCTCGTTTCGTTGCCTCGTGACGTCACTTGCGGGAAGGTTCAAATATTTGGCGTGAAAATTTGACACTGAAATGTTTCGTTGCTTCAAGAATCATGACACGCACCTAACACCTTTTCCTAAGTGATTTATTTTGCTTTTCACACCTTACCGACCTCTTTTGTTACATAAATCCTAAAATCGCCATGCTCTGCATAAGTAACATACGAAAGGATAATAACCATATCCAAAAATAAATCGCTAAGGAAGAGGTGTTATGGAGCTTTCTTACCAGACGAGAATTTCGGCCCACGTTAGGGTAAAATAAATAAAACAATCACTTAGGAGGAGGTGTTAGGGAGCTTTGGTGATATTGGAAGGATTTATGTAACACTGAATGGGACAGGAAGGTGTACTAAACAAAATAAATCACTTAGGACAAGGTGTTAGGGAGCTTAGGTGATACTGGAAGGATGTTCTGTATGTAACAGAAGAGGACAGTAAGGTGTAATAAACAAAATAAATCACATAGGAAAAGGTGTTAGGGAGCTTTTGTGATACTGGAAGGATTTATGTAACAAAAGAGGACAGTAAGGTGTAATAATGAAAATAACTCTCTTAGGAAAAGATGTTTGGGAGCTTTGGTGATATTGGAAGGATTTATGTAACACTGAAGAGGACAGTAAGGTGTAATAAACAAAATAAATCACTTAGGACAAGGTGTTAGGAAATTTATGTAACACTGAAGAGGACAGTAAGGTGTAATAAAGAAAATAAATCACTTAGGAAAAGGTTTTAGGAAGCTTTGGTAATTTTGGAAGGATTTATGTAACATTGAATGGGACAGTAAGGTGTACTAAACAAAACAAATCACTTAGGAAAAGGTGTTAGGGAGCTTTGGTGATACTGGAAGGATGTATGTAACACAGAAGAGGACAGTAAGGTGTAATAAACAAATAAATCACTTAGGAAAAGCTGTTAGGGAGCTTTGGTGATATTGGAAGGATTTATGTAGCACTGAATTGGACAGTAAGGTGTAATAAACAAATTAAATCACTTAGGAAAAGGTGTTAGGGAGCTTTGGTGATATTGGAAGGATTTATGTACTACAAAAGAGGACAGTAAGGTGTACTAAACAAAATAAATCACTTAGGAAAGGGTGTTAGGGAGCTTTGGTGATATTGGAAGGATTTATGTACCACAGAAGAGGACAGTAAGGTGTAACAAGCAAAACAATTCGCTTAGGAAAAGGTGTTAGGGAGCTTTGGTGATATTGGAAGGATTTGTGTAACATTGAATGGGACAGGTGTAATAAGCAAAATAAATCGCTTACGAAAAAGTGTTGGGAGCTTTGGTGATATTGGAAAGATTTATGAAATACTAAATTGGACAGTAAGGTGAAATAAACAAAATAAATCGCTTAGGAAAAGGTGTTAGGGCGCTTTGGTGGTATTGGATGGATTTATGTAACATAGAAGAGGACAGGAAGGTGTAATAAACAAGATAAATCACTTAGGAAAAGGTATTAGGGAGATTCAATACAACATTAAGGGCAGGTTAAGGTGAAAGGAGTATAGAATATGTTGCTAGTCACGAAGAAGTGCTATAAAAGTTGCAAAAAGACTAAAAGTCACCCATAGTTCATTAATTTTAACTTGCCAAAATATTTCCTTTTCCAGCGTATTTCACATAGCACTTCTTCGTGACTAGCATCACATTCTGTACTCCTTTTATCTTAACTTGGCCCAGATTTTCGCCATTTTGAAGCTTATTTCACGTAGCTCAGTAGCAGATAAAATTATGCTACGACTCTACATCCTTTCCATTGCACTCCCTCGTGACTAGCATCATATTCTAGCGTTAATCTGTTACTAATAGTGGTAGTGGTGGTGGTGTGGTGATGTAGTGGTGGTGGTGGTGATTGGTGGTGGTGGTAATCTTCAGTAACTCCTGGTGTCTCCTTGGTTACTTGTCAAATCCACCTCAATCCCTAACTGTGGTATGATTAAATAAATGACAATTATGTTTTCTTTAACTATAATACAGAATAAGTAGCATGAAATTATAATAAATTGTTTTTAAATGTAGCAGCCGTTAGACTAGCGGTTGTTTGGTGATGGAAGGAAGGAATTTCACATTTTTCCTTTATTATATTCTTATTTCCATTATCATGGCGCTGTTAAATGACCAAGAATTACTAAACGGATAATTAGAATACAGATAAATTGCTTAAAATGCAGTAATAAGGTGTTATAACATTTGAATCGTCCATTCGGTTCGAATTCCTTCATGTCCGAGTAACGTTGCCAATTTAGCACTTGTTCGCTAGATCTAGATATTCCTATTTTGCAGTATATATCAATCGGCCAATAATCTATCGGTATTATGTAGGTTTTTAAAGTTTTTGGATATATATTGTAGGTTATGTGTTTTTTTTTTCTTATGATCTGGCTAATTTTGATGCGGCGAAAATCTAGCTATTTTTTGCTAGCCAGTATAGCAGTTTTTGTGAAGGATTTCGCACCCACCGAATAGGTAATAAATGAATGTTTAATAGATTTTTTTGTATTTTTTAGTGATATTCCAGAGATTATAACCCTGTTTTCTTTTATTTTCTAGGGAGTTACGAGCAGGCTTAGCGCACGCGTGAAACCGGATTGGCAGCACTGGTGGCGGCCGGGCAGGGGCTTGCGGGACCCGGCCTCGCCAGTCTCTCCCCAATTCTAGACGAGGAGAGACGATGCGTCGTGACTCACTTTTTAAGGTAAGTTTTCTAAGTATTCCCTGGATATATTGATTTATAATTTTATATATTGGTATAATATAACTTTTTAAATATATTGAAGGTAGAATTAAGGCCGAGGTTGATTATGTTAAGGAATTATTTGAGATTTATCGACGTTTGGGTCGCTCAAATCCAATATGGCGCCCGGCAGGTAAGGAGTTTTTGCCCATAGATTTTCCCTATTATCTTGCTGTTTGGGCTATTAATTCACCCTCACAGAGCGCCATAATAGCCAGGGAGTCTTTTAGGATATATATAAGCCTTGGTAGTTTGAAAATTTAATGCAGATTTGAATTAATATGTATTGTTGAAATCGCTTACCTGTTCTCCCGTAGACAGGTAATTCAAGCTTCGTAGCACCACCTCGGAAGTGATTTATCTTAGCCTGTTACACCTTAACCTTCATTTATGTGCTATTTATATTGCTTTTAAAGGATTTTTGATGTGCAGTTCAGAATAAATCAATGAGGAAGAGGTGCTAGGTAGCATTTTACACTTGTATGGACTTTAAAATTCTTGTCAGTATCCCTGAACTATGGCATTTTTTGTTGCTGGGATGGCTGAGTCTGCTGGTGTGGTCACGGGATCGTTAGAGGGTCTGAAATGCCCAGCCTGTATTCATTGGCTGGATTGCATTATTCTATCTATATTGCCAGACACCACAATCCCGCAAAGGGTGGCCATTTGACACCGAGTTAGTTGTTTTACAGGGAGGGGCACCAACCCGCTTGTTGACACGTAGGGAGCACGTATGGTTTGGTTATATGGTTACCACCCAGCGTTGTAAATGGTTTCTTGTATTATTGTAGTCAGATATTTAACTGGCCATTTACAGCTTTTCAAAATGTCTTTTTCTTGTTAATCAGTTTTATCATTTTTATTTTATTTTTTTTTTTAATTCTGGCTATATACCAATTCAGTGTGTCAACTGAATGAATCAGAATTTTGATTTTTGGATATGCACTTTCATTTATATACTGTATGAAATGTATGAATTAGAATTTTCATTTTTGAATATTTTCATCTGTCAAATGCATGAATCGATTTTCATTTATGGATATTCACATTCATCTCTATATCGTGTGATTCAGAATTTCGATTTTTGGATATTCACTTCATCTATATATCAAATGTATGAATCAGAATTTTCATATTTGTATATTTGTTCTCCCTGCGTGTCAAGTGGGGTTGGTGGAGGATTACTGCCCCTCCCTGTAAAACAAATAACTCTAAGCCCTTGGCCACCCCGTTTGGGATACATGGCGTCTGGCAATGAATGATGAATGAAATTTTCATCTCTATATCTAATGTATGAATCAGAATTTTCATTTTGTATATTCTTTCATCTCTATATATCAAATGTATGAATCAGAATTTTCATTTTGGATATTCGTTTTCATCTATATATCAAATGTATGAATCAGAATTTTCATTTTGGATATTCGTTTTCATCTATATATCAAATGTATGAATCAGAATTTTCATTTTGGATATTCACTTTAATTTTTTTGGGTTGCATTGTTCATTTTTTTTTTTTTTTTTTTTTCTTCAAATTCTGGCCAGAGATCCATTCATTTATGGGTTGGATTCATTTCCTATTTCTTGCCTGGATTTTTTTTATGTATAGTATATAATGTTTCATAATTTATATGCAGTAACTGAAAATTTGCCATATATTAAAAAAAACCAATGTCGATGCCAAAATTGTTTCGAAAAGTGTCCCAAAAATGACCATAAAATTCAGTCAAACCTAATCCAGAATTCAATAGTAATCTGTTTCCCATATACTTTAAAAATCAAAATATCTGTAGTTCCAAAATTGCCAAAATACCCCCCAAAAGGACCCTAAAATTCTCAAAAGCTCATGGTTAGTATTCAGTGTAACCCACAAAATTTAATATTAGAAATGTGATCCAAAATCTGTTATATATTAAAAAAAAAACAATGTAGTTGATCCCAAAATTGTTTCGAAAAATGTCCCAAAAATGACCATAAAATTCTCAAATGCTCATGGTCATAATTTGGTCACACCTAACCCAGAATTTAATAGTAATCTAACTCAAAATTTGTCATATATTCTAAGAATCAAAGTAAAATGTTGCTGACCCCAAAATTGATTCGGTCTCAAAAACGACAATAATTCTCTCATGGTCAAAATTCAGTCAAACCTAACCCAAAATTTAATAATCTAACCCCAAATTTGCTATACATTCTAAAAATCAAAATGTTGCCGAGCCCAACATTTTCGAAAAATACTCCCAAAATGACCCTAAAATTCTCAAATGCCCATGGTCAAAATTGCCTAACCCAGCCCAGAATTTAGTAGTAATCTGTTTGCCATAAACTCTAAAAATCAATGTCTAATCCCAAAATCAACAAATTGCCCAAAAAAGGACCCTAAAATTCTCAAATGCTTATGGTCAAAGTTCAGTGTATAATCTGGACCTCCTTTCCCACCCTAGGGTAGGGTGAGGAGTAGCAACGTCCAGACATCCCAAATTTGCCCAATCCAATGGGCCACGCTTCCATTCACTGTCATTCTAGCCCCCAGAATCCTGGCTCTATATGATACGCCAAAAACATTCACCACGTTATGTAGCTTCACATAAATGTATCCGATAGTCAATGGGCCACGCTTTTATTCACTCATCATTCAAGCCCCCAGAATCCTGGCTCTATATGATACGCCAAAAACATTCACCACGTTATGTAGCTTCACATAAATGTATCCGATAGTCAATGGGCCACGCTTTTATTCACTCAAAATTCAAGCCCCCGGAATCGTGGCTGTATCGGATACGCCAAAAACATTCACCACGTTCTGTAGCTTCACATAAATGTATCTGATAGTCATTCTGGACGCTGCCACGTTATAAAGGGGTGCCAAATCCCTGATCATGCACTTCTCCTCACAACATTCATCCAGCCATCTTAATCTCTTGTCAGTGTAACCCAGAAAATTTAATATTAGTAATCTGATCCAAAATTTGCCATATTTTCTAAAAGTGGTGCCCATCCCAAAGTTTCACAAAATGCCCCCCAAAAAACAACCCTAAAATTTTTAAATGCTCGTGGTCAATATTGTCTAACCCAACCAGAATTTTTCATATTAACAAAACTAACCTAGCCTCCAGATTTCAAACAAAAAATAAATAATTGATCTGCGTTTGTATTAGATTTTTTGCCCAAAATTGCAAATTCGGATGGAGAGTGAGGGGGAGGCCAAGGATGAGATGAAGGGATGGATGAGGTGTATGAAAGGGGGTCTGAGCTGTGAGGATGGAGAGACTGAGGAGTCTATATGAATGAGGTGGATGGGCAGAGGGAGGGGGAGGCCAAGGATGAGATGGAGTGGAGAGGATGGAGAGAGAGACTAACGAGAGTGTATGTGAGTGAGGGGGAGCCCAAGAATGAGATGAAGGGATGGAATAGAGAGGTATATGGGAGAGGGAGGTGTGAGCTGGGAGCAGGGCAGTGAAGTGGTGGGGAACAGGGCGACATGGAGGCGATTTGTTTGTGGCCACTCCTTATGGGATTAAGGCGTCTGGCAATAGATTGATAGATAAACCCATATATAAAGGCCTGAAATAATCGGAATAATGACGCTAACCTAACCCTCAGATTAAAAAAAAGAAAAAGAAAAAGAAAAAAAAAAATGATCGGAGGGACTTTGTACATTGACCTTACTCAAAAACTCTCACAACCAGAAATACTCAGATTCAAAGATATCCTATCAAAAAACAGGCTCAAAAAAAGAAAGAAAAAAAAAAAAACTTGGACAATAACAAAAAAGTTATCCTGAAACTCATCTGTAAAGAACAAAAAAATTGATTTTTTTGTAACCCATCCCAAAATTCACCTTGTTCTTGGTAGTAATTTCATGAACAGCGTCGTATATCTGGCCATGAGGAGAGGATGGAATGAGAGTAACAAGGAGAGTGAGAAGTGGATGGAGGGGGAGGCCGTTTATGTCGTGTTTTGCATATTGCCTCGACGATGTCTTAATGGTTGTTTAGTTAGTTTTAAATCGTACTACAGTAACCTCTCAAATAACGTGAGGGTTAGGTTCCTGGAGAGGTCGCGTTAGTTAAAAACGCGTTTTTTAAACATATGTTTCCCATAAGAAACAATGGTAATATTGGGGGTTACGTTCCTGGACTCTGGGAAATTCTACCCGTTTGGGGAGGTAAGCTACTTTAAACTTAAAAGTAACAATATTAATTTGAAGGAAAATCCACATAAAAAACAGTATTTCTGGGGAGAAATAAACATTTGAGCCCTAGTTGGGCTGAAGCGTTGTTTACTTCTCCCCAAATACCTTCTGTTTTCGTTTTTTACGTGGATTCTTTCAATTCTGCTTCATTCACGGCATTGTGAAAGTGCCTCAACATTATTAATGCATTAGTAGGTCATAAAAACACTACAGTAAAAGCAACATTTTCATTACAGTAAGTAGGTCACAAACAATAACAACACAGCCTCACTTCATCTATGCATCACTCGTCGTCTGCTGCTGTCCTTCCTTACCCCGCTCCCCACCCTAAATTTGTTGTCCCTCCTCGCTCTGCTGTCCTTTTCCTCTGACTCCCGTGCTACTGGTGGTGAAGATAACTCCCTTAAGTTTTGTCTTCTTCATAAAGAACTGCTCGATGTTGGTCTGAGTTTTTCTTCTTTCTGTTCAGCAGCACCAAGTTGTAACAATTTAGATTTACCATCACTTTCCTGGCCAAATTTTGTCCGAAAATGAGCCAAATTGCTCAGAATGGGGCCAAACTTCATTTTTTAATATTATAGTTCGCATAAAACCAGTTTAAGCAAGACAAAAAATAAAAAACGTATTTATGCATAAACTGCCACACGCGGTCTATCAGCTTGGGACTGTCCAAGGCGTGCGCGGCTAATTTGAAACCATCACGTATGTGTAAAGTCGCGTTAAATCGAGAAACCCTTGTTCGTTAAACATATCTCCTTAAATATTTGCTCGTGTTAAAACGAAAATGTGTTTTTTAAACTCGTGTTAGTTGAGAGGTAACTGTATATGCATTTTAACAATTATTTTTCCACATTGAAGCCCCAACATTATAGATTTTTTTTCTGTTGAGGCATGTACAGGTATACCCTGATTTAACGATGTAGTTGGTTAGGTAAAACCCCGTCGTTAGGCTGGGTATCATGACATTGGAGTACTTTAACATGTAATGTGGAGCATTTACCAGCCTTGGCCCCCCCCCTCCCCAAACCAACCCCAAAGGCCACCCAAATGAGTCCCCCAAAAAATTTAAAGCCAATCTTAATGGCCTAACAGCTGTAAAAGAAGCTAACCTAAGCCCAACTTCTGTAAATAACTCACTAAAGCCAACACAATCTGGAAATCGTCAACTTTAAGTATGGAAAAAAAATCAAGCTTAGTAAAGTGCACCCCAAAATGACAATGTTCACTCCACCTGTGGTTAAAACACATTAATCTGAGTCTAAAAACTGTTACTAAATCAACCTAAACACGCAATTTTAGTCTAAACTATCAAAATCGGAAAAATAAAACCCGTTAAACTGGGGTTTGGCCATCGTTAGGCGGAGTATCGTATATCGAGGTAGATCTGTATCTAATAATGGTTATACATTTACTTTCCTTCACAGTGCAGTCATGAGAGCTATATTAACCATTTTTGTTTTCATTCACAGTTACGATAAATCAACCATTATTTTTTGTTACGATATGTTCACCATTATTCATTTTCCGTCAGTTACAATAAATTAAGTTCTTTTTTATCGACGCTGCTGTTATGATATATTAACCATTTTCATCGACAGTTACAGTATGTTAAGGTATTTTTCATTCACATTGCAGTTATGATATTTTAACTATTTTCATCCATAATTATGATACTTAACCCGCCGCGTTCCGTTGACGTATATATACGTCCACACGTATTGTCACTGCCACTCCCATTGACGTATATAAACGCGCATCAATTGCAAGGTCCCTAATTTGTACAATTTTCCATTTTTGTGTGTGATTTTTGGTACATATACATGGGACACCTTCCTCTACAAGATGCTAGGCAGGGACAATGCCTTACCCTGCATGACCCCCCCGCATGCTATTGTCTCTGCAATTCACCTGTTACCAGTGACCTGGCCAGTAAAGACATGTGCCATGGTACAAAATTCAAGGCCAGAGTGATTCCCCAATCAATGACAATGTGGAGGACAAAGTTTATGTAGCATTAGAGGAAGAAACAGTCAGAAATGATCAGGTTATGTCGTCAAAAAAGGTCAGGTATGTTGATGTGTTAGTGAGTGAAACGATGCTTATATTGCCTATATTACTGTGTGAAAACCAATATACTGTACAGTAATCCCTCCAATATCCGACGTAATAGAGCCAAAGGCATGTCCAGATATTGGGCCCCAGCCTCCTGGACTTGTACTTATGGACCCTAACTCAGAAAAACACCTATACAACTCCCTCTGGACATGCATAGCACCTATTTAGGACCCAAATCACACCAATAAGGGACATAAAAGACAAATAAATGCAAAAGAACCATAAAATGAGGTTTTAGAGGTGAGTTTATACAATATTAAACATTCTGGGTACTTACAAGTCCGTGGCTCCTGGACTGGTTTGAACCGCCAGTTTGCAGTCCGCAGTTAATCCTCTGCACTCTAAATTCTAATTTCTTAACACTGGACAACACTGTAAATTCCCGTGTGTTCTAGGGGCGAGATATTGCAGTTTATTCACTGTTTATTCACAAAAAACAAGCACCTGTGGCTTGCACTGCTATAAACACCTGCTCTCGATCGGAGTTTGGCTGTGACTGTTGATGATGGCGGGGTAACAGAGTTGCCAGATCGCAACGGCCACATTACCAATCTCCTCAACTTTCATTACCGAATTTAACCTTTCATTACCAAGTTCAAAAAGCTAGCATTTATTCTTCACTAATTATATATACAAGTGGAAATACATGTAATCACTATCCTTATAATTAACACCATGTTGATTATTTTCACGCTATGTAGGGTAGCAGATTAATCAGAGAGAGCAAACAATCCACCTTCTCCGTCCTGTGTATCCTCATTACATGTGAAAAATCCGTTTGGTAATGCATTATTCTGATTCATTACCAAACGAGTTTTTCATTACCAAACTGGCCCACACTTGGTAATGAAAAATACCAAATGGCAACCCTGATGGGGGAGGGGGGGAGGGGGAGGAAGGAAGGGGTGAAGGGACCATGGTGTAACAGCTGTTCAGCGCCAGGCGGCAATTTCAAATTACTGGAGGGAAAAAAGTCAGATTTTTTTCTAATTTTTTTGCGGTTTTTGGCCCATTTTGGGAATATTGGATCCCGGGACGATTATGTCCGGTTAGTGGGGATGTTCAGATATTAGAGGGATTACTGTACTCTCGTACTACATATAAATTTGTACCAGATAAATAAATACCATTTATGAGTGGTATGGAATAGTAACCTTCCCATAGAACTTGTTTTTTTTTTGGAGCCAGTCTGATAGAAAACCCAGTAAGTTAAGGAGTACTGCTACGGTACCTGTATCTGAGTATTTTAAACCTCAGGTGAGCGATTTCTCTATGAACTTTCTATGTTTCTCACCAAAAGCGGAGGTTTGAGCCAAAAAAATCCAAAATTGGTCGGGATTGGGGGGAGTCAGTGATGGAAAATCGGTCGGGACGGGGCGGGTTAACCGTCATATATTTTTATCCCTGGTACAGTTACAATTTATTAACCATTATTTTTCATCCACAATTACAATATATTGACCATTATTTTTCATCCACAGTTATGATATATTAACCATTATTTTTTATCCAGTAATGATATATGAACAATTATTTCATGCAGTTATGATTTATTAACCATTATTTTCATTGTTACGATATATTAACCATTTTTTTATCCACATTTACGATATTAACCATTATTTCATCCAGTTATGATATATTAGAGGAAGGGGAGAAGATGAGAGAAGAGAAGAGAGGGGTATATGTGAGCAGGAGCAGGGAGGTGAAGAGACTGGTGAAGGAGAGTAAGAAGAAAGTGGATGAAGAGTTTGGGAGGAATCTGAGTGTGAAATGGAGGGAGAGTAAGAAACTGTTTTGGAAGGAGGTAAAGAAAGTAAGGCAGTGTGAAAGAGGAAATAGTAGGGGAGTGAAAGATAGGAATAATAGATTGTTGGTGGAGAAGAGAGAGAAATTGAGGAGATGGAAGGAGCACTCTGAGGATTTGTTGAACATAGAGGGTGAGAGCAGTGCGAGTATAAGTGGTTGGGGAAAGGCTGGGAGAAGAAGAGATGAGAGGAGGGAGGAAGAGATCAGCAGGGCGGAAGTAGTGGAAGCGATGAAGGAGATTAAGTTGGGAAAGGCCCCAGGAATTGATGGTGTGTGTGGTGAAATGCTTAGGTATGGGGTTGAGATTGATGTGGAGTGGATATGGAAGTTGTTTAGATTGGCTTGGGAAGAGGGAAGGGTTCCAGAGGACTGGAAATCAAGTATAATTGTTCCTTTATACAAAGGAAAAGGGGAGAGAAGTATGTGGTAACCATAGGGGTATTTGCCTTCACAGTGTGACGGGTAAAATATATGGTAGAATACTCATTGATAGGGTTAGGCTTATGACAGAGGAGCTAGTTGGAGAAGAACAAAGGGGATTTAGGAAGGGAAAAGGGTGTGTAGATCAGATATTTGTTCTAAGATGTTTAGTGGAGAAGTATCTAGAGAAGGGAAGGAAAGTGTATGCTGCCTTCATGGACTTGGAGAAAGCTTATGACAGAATAGATAGGCAAGGTATGTGGAAGGTATTAAGAATATATGGAGTGGAGGGGAAATTGTTGAGTGCTGTGAAGAGTATGTACGAGGGAGCTTGGGCTACGGTGCGAGTGGATGGTGAGCTGAGTGAGTCCTTTGATCTCAATGTGGGACTGAAACAGGGGTGTGTGATGTCTCCATGGCTGTTTAATATATACATGGATGGGGTTGTAAAGGAGGTGCAGGGTAGGGCAGTGGATGTGGGGGTGGCTCTAATGAATGAGGGTGAGATTTGTAAGATTCCGGTGTTGCTGTTCGCTGATGATACAGTATTGTTGAGTGAAGATGAATGGGAGTTGCAAGGTTTGGTGAATGAATTTGGGACAGTGTGTAGGAGGAGGAAGCTGAAAGTTAATGTAAACAAAAGTAAAGTTATGGTGTTTGAGAGGAATAAGTCACAGAATGTACAGTGAGGTTGGATGGTGAGGATATGGAGAATGTGAGTGCATTCAAGTACTTGGGTAGTGTGATGAGTAAGGATGGAACTTTGGGGGATGAAGTGCGTGAAAGGGTACAGCAGGGAAGGAAGGTTGTTGGTACACTGAAAGCAGTGATGAAAAATAGGGAGGTGAGTATGGAAGTTAAGAAGTCACTGCATGATAGTATTGTGATCCCTACCCTGACGTATGGAAGCGAGGCGTGGACCTTGCAAGAGGGGAACAGGTCAAGAGTGAGAGCAGTGGAAATGAGTTACTTGAGAAGCATGTGGAGTGACATGGAGGGACAGGTTGACGAATGAAAAAGTGAAGGAACGTTGTGGGGTAGATGTGGAGGTGGTTGAGAAGATTAGGAGAAATACACTAAGGTGGTTTGGACAAGTGGAGAGAATGGAGAGTGAAAGACTTGACTAAGAGGGTGTATGTAGGTGAGGTGGAGGGAGGGGGGGGTGAGTTGGGAGGAGGGTAGTCAAATGGTGGGTGACAGTGCGACTTGGAGGCATTTTGTCTGTGGCCACCCTTTGCGGGATTAGGGCGTCAGGCTATAGATAGATAGATGATATATTAACCATTGTTTTTCATCCTCAGTTACGATATATTAACCATTATTTTTTATCCAGTTACGATATATTAACCATTATTTTTTATCCAGTTACGATATATTAACCATTATTTTTTATCCAGTTACGATATATTAACCATCATTCATTTATTTTCATCCACAATGACGATATAGTTACCATTATTTTTCATCAAGTTACCATATATTAACCATCATTTATTTTCATCCGCAGTGCACCTACAATATATTAACCATCATTTATTTTCATCCGCAGTGCACCTACGATATATTAACGATTATTTTTTTTTTTTTGGCTATGTAGAGAGGATGGAATGAGAGATTAACAAGGAGAGTGAAGTGCATTTATGATATACAGGTATTAACTATTTTTCATCCGCAGTTACAATACATTAAGCAATATTTTATCCGCAGTTACAGTATATTAACCATCATTTATTTTCCCCCACAGTGGAGTCACGATCTAGGTCCCGCGGGTGTTTCAGTGCGGACACCCCAGCCTCTTGCTAAGGGGTGTGGGTTTGGGCATTCCCTCGACCTACGCTACCTCCGCGGCTGGCCTCCCTCACCCTGTATGACCTGGAGGACTGGGTGGAGAAGGAGGGAGAAAGTCCTACGCCCAGCGGCGGGGTGTTCGGGGGTGTAGTTGGAGTGGCGGTCTTGGTCCCCTCTCGCCGCTAGGGGGTCCGAGCTGGCATTTCGTACACCAGACCTCGAGGTATGTTCGTTTGTTCCTCGTCGCCCCCCTAAACCACCCCCTGTCTTGTCCGATCAGCCGGCTCTTGACACTCCTGGCCGATTTCTTGTTCCGACGCTTGAATAAGTGCGTGCGATAGCCTTCATCAGCGCACTCCATCCAAGAAAGTTTTCGGAACATTGTGAGAAATATCGTACGAGGAGATGGAAGAGCCGGCTGATGGACACTCTTTGGCAAGGTGGTTTATTTCTTTCTTCAAAAAACTCTTCCTATATATATTTTTAAAAATATTTTTAAAAATATTTTTCACCCCTTTTCGTGCCCGTTTTTTCCCTCCTCCACATCACTCTGTACCTTCCTTTCTGTCTGTTGCTGTATCTACTTATCTACGTTTTATTAACCATGTTTTTTCCCCAATCGGTGTTTTGGTCGTTTGGTCTATAGTGTTGGAGAGGTTTGGGGGGGTTGGGGGGAGGGGGTTAGAGTAGGGGGTGTAGTGGTTAGTATGGGCTGGTGGAGGGGTAGGACTGGTTTAGCTTTACCACATAGCTTTAGGACCTTAGATCTTCAGCTTAGGGTGTTGTTGTCGGTTGGTTTGTGTCTGTCTCACAGGTACATCTACCGTCCACCACAGCGTCTACTGCTTCATCTACAACTACCAAGTATACTTCAGTTGGTAACCCCTGTGTATAGCTGGTCTTAAGTGTACCAGTATATCTATCTATCTATGCCAGTACCAGTATATCTATCAGTATATTCTCGTATGTTTGTACAGAATGTAATGTATATAGTACTGTACTATTATTTCCATTTAAAGTACTTTTTTAACATGTTCAGTACTGTGACATAAGTATATTTTAAGTAACTTTTAGTCTGTATGATTGTTTTAAGTACATTTATCTAGTTTTAGTACATATATATCAGTATTTAAGTACTTATATAATCACCATTAAGTACAGAGTAATAATTTTCAGTACTATCAAGAGTACTGTTAAAAGTAATGTGAAATATTATGATTATAAATGTACTGGTATTGGCATGTTTCCCCATAGCTAGCTTTTTGCATATTTGAATTTAAATTTTTGCTTTCGTGATGAGTAAATTAAATATTGCCTAAAATTCATTGCAAATTTCAGTTCTAGTATTTGATTCTAGTTTTTTTCTTTTTAATTCTCTAAACTTTCAATACCAATTTTGTGGCATTAAAAAATAGGGTTTAGGCTTCATATTTTACTTAATTCCATTTATTATTAGTTATTATTAGTTATTATTATTACTATTTTTATTTTTTGATTATTGCCATTACTTTTATTATTGCTGTTATTTTTTTTTATTTCCATTTTTATTATTGTTGTTATTTTTATTATTTATCTAGTGTGTGAAGTATAGCTAGTTCAGCTGGTCAACTAAGTTTGACTAGTTTGATAGTAAGTTTGGCTAGTCAGACGAAGTCTGGCGTAGTCAAGAATGGCTCGGCTAGTCAGTATGGCTAGTTGAGAATAATTTGGATAGTCAGCCAGTAACCCAAATACAAGATACAGTTGGTGGGTCATCACAGGAAGGCCAATGTGATGATCAGCCAATTGTATCGCCAGCGGGTGTGTGAGTGTATTGTTTCTCCGCAGGTTGTGTACGCGCCGGGGGGAGGACAGCCTGTGAAACACAATGAGCTGGGGAGGGACAAGCGTAGGGGGTGAGAGACTGGGTGAGTATTTTTATATTTACATCTCTGTTGTTAGACACTTTAATCCCATAAGGGGTGGCCACAAACAAATCGCCTCCATGTTGCCCTGTCCTCCTGTCATTTCACTGCCCTGCCCCCCAGCTCACACCCCCCTATCTCATGTACCTTTTCACTTCATCCTTCCATCTCATCCTTGGCCTTCCCCTCCCTCTCCACCTGTCATATACCTCTCCATTCCATCCCTCCATCTCATCCTTGGCCTTCCCCTCCCTCTCCACCTCTCATGTACCTCTCCATTCCATTCCTCCATCTCATCCTTGGCCTTTCCCTCCCTTTCCACCTCTCATATACTGTCATTAGTCCCTCCATCCTCTCCGCTCCATCCCTCCACCTCATCCTCGACCTCCCCCTCAGCCTCATCCTCGACCTCCCCCTCAGCCTCACTCACTTTCCTCATTCTCGCTCTCCATCCCTTCCACATAGGCATTATTAACTGATGACAAATTTGATGATATTGATGACTTAAAATTGATGATAGATACATAAATTGATGGCTCGTACAATTGTAAATAATGTCTAATAATGTCTGTGTATTTTTCAGTTTAGTGTTGTCCCAAAGAAGGATGCAGAGTGCCATAGTGAGCTTAATAATAGCCAAGGAGCTGAGTTTGGAAACTCGTGAGGCTCCTTGAGCTCTCCCCACCATGCAGTGAGCAGTGAAACATAGGAGTGCTGGTACTGAAGCTCAAAAAGCCATAAGAAGCCTTGAAGCCAGAGTTATCCCCATGAAGAGGGTGCCACCAGAAGCCTAAGAGTATCGATATTGAAGCCCCAGAGTTGTCTACATTACTAAGGGGGCACTGGAAGCCTCTTGAAGCCCTGTGAAGCCTAGGATCGTCGATACTACCTTGCTAAGCTCGGCCAGGCTGCATCCTTCACAATTATATATAATGGGAAAAATTGGGACATAGCATCTGGATCGGTTTTTTAAGGTAGGTAAAATTCACACACACACACACACACACACACACACACACACACATGCACTTACTTTTATTATTATTACTTGCAGTATGCCCAAATTTGCCCAGTCCAATGGGCCACGCTTCCATTCACTCGTCGTTCAAGCCCCCGGAATCCTGACATTGCTACTCCTCACCTTGCCCTAGGGTGGGAAAGGAGGTCCGGATGATAATGATTTGCAGTATGAGTAAGGGAGCAGTGTATTTTATTTGCAGTTACTCCTAAGAACAAGCTATTTTATTAATTTTTAGATTAGGTTATTATGTTTTTGTTTGCAGTAAGGGTGTAGGAGCAACATTACTTATTATTTTTGTTGTTTGCAGTAAGGGTAAGGGAGCAACATCACTATTATTATTATTATTTGTAGTATGGGTAAGGGAGCAACATCATTTATAATGTATGCAGTATGGGTAAAGGAGCAATATTATTTATAACAGTATTATTATGAAGGGAGCAGCGTCATTTATTTTTCTTTCTTTCTTTTTGCAGTGTGGTTGTGGGTGAGGGGCACTCAACCTCTGCGTGATCCAGGGGGCGTGGCCGGAAACCCCCTGACCTGCTTTTGACCCCGGCTGGCTACCCGATGGCTGTATGACCTGGGACTGGGTGGTGGAGAAGGAGGGCGGAACCTAGTCACACCAGCGGCGGCCTGACGGGATGCGGAGCGCGGGGCGGCGGGTGCTTGGCGGCCCGGAGCGCGGAGTCTCCCGATAGTCCCTCAAACCCGCCACTTAGCCGTCCATGGCCAGTCACAAGCGAAGAGCTGTAGGGATCAGGGTAAGCACATGGGGGTTGTACGAAGAGTAATAGTAGTAGTTGTAGGAAGATAATACTGTAGTAGTTGTAGTAAGTGTAATAATCAGAGCTGGGCACTGCAATCTAAAATTCAACTCTGCAGTCACTGTTCCACAACCTCTGACCCCATAAACTTGGAAGCAGCAGTGCCGCTACCTTAATACCACAGCCACAATCCAGTTTCACAATTTTCAGTACAAAGTGCACAAACAAGGGGCAAAATGATTGATAATGTAGTGAATTATTGTATTTATAATCTATTTGACATTTATGATTTACAATATTTTAAAATTGTGGCCGATAGCTTGGTGTCTGTACTGAAAAGTTACAATTATCTTCATCAGTAATTTTGTAAGGTACTCAGGTGTACATCTGTCACTTAATTCTGTATCAGATTTAGGGCATGCCATGAAAATCTTGCCATCCATCCATCCATCATCCAATCCTATATTGCCCCATGAGGAGCGTAGGAGCCCGGGGCTAGGCAGTCGGTCCCGACATTTAAGATGAGTGACTACTAATATAATCATATCCTTTATTACAAAACTATTACAAGGAAAAGAAATAGCCTTTGTGCCACTTGTGAAAATCCATCTGACCAGCAGCAGATTGCAGTCCATGGAACTTATATAGATAATTTGTAGAAATATGCTTACTCTTGCTGATAGTAACTCAGTGAGAATATATAGAAGTGTTTTCAGGCTTTATATTAGCCCTTGAGATCATCTGTCAAACTGTGGAACACCTGTGCATGATTAGCTGTGTGTGATAGAGAATTTCATTGTTTTCTGTGTAAGTTTATTTTATTTCTGTATATTGATGTAAAGTTTTTCAAATTTGTAACTTATATCTATGGTTACTTGTTTTCTGTTTATTTTCTTCTTGTATATTGATGTAAAGTTTTTCAATTTTGTATTTTATATCTATGGTTACTTTTTTGGTTGCAGATAGAGGTGAACTTCATCCAGCTGCCAGAAAAAATCAATTATAGGCTAAGCAGCAGATATCCTGAGGCATTTTTTGAAAGTGGAAAAAAAAAAGAAATGCCAAGCTATGAGGCACCGGATGCTACACAGTGAGGTGAGTTGGTGGATGTTTGTATGTATAGCCGTCACTCGTGTCATAATCAGTCGTTGATCGTTAGTCATTAGTCGTAGTTGTCATCGTCAGTCATAATAATTCACTTGTCAATCGTTAATCAGTCATCAATCATCATAGTTGTATCATCAATTCAGGTCGTCAGGCATAATAATTCAGTTGTCAGTCATTAGTCATCAATCATCATAGTTGTATCATCAATTGGTCATAATCGTCAGTCATAATAGTCATCATCAGTAATCAGTCAGTAGTAATCAATCATTTATCATAATCGTCAATCAGTATTTATAGTAATCGTATATGCTGGTCATCAATCATTGCTACTAAGAGAACCACTTAAGTGTTACGTAACATTATTTTCATGTTAAAAGGCCATAATCGTCCTGTATCCCTTTTATGGTGGCTCAGTGGTGGAGCACATGACTCGAGACCCAGACGCCTTAATCCCGTAAGGGGTGGCCACAAACAAATTGCCTCCATGTCGCCCTGCTCCCAGCTCACACCCCTCTCTCATATACCTCTCTACTCCATCCTTCCAACTCATCCTCGGCCTCCACCTCTTAACAAAATCCCTGGTCTAATAGATATCCTGTCTATTTCAGAAAGTGTAGTATCTGAGTCCTCAAAATCCACTGCAGAAATAAACACAACAACCATATCTTGGAGAGTGATGGCCAGGTAGAAGAATCCCCATGCTGGCCAAGTACATGTATTTTGGAGAGTGATGGCCAAGTTAGAAGTCTCCCATGCTAACCAAGTCCAGAGAAGCATAGATGTATTGTACCACTCTGGCTTCTGTGCAGTGGAAAGGACTATCTACTATTCAAGACTAACGCAAGGACTGGGAAATTGTGGTAAGTGGATTATTATTATTATTACTGGTGATTGTTCCATTAGTTGATGTGACACATAATGGTACACTCTCTCTCTCTCTCTCTCTCTAAATTTATAGGAAAAAGGACTGAATTATTAAACACTGACTTTATTCTTCTCTCTCTCTCTCTCTCTCTCTCTCTAAATTTATAGGAAAGAGGACTGAATTATTAAACATTGACTTTATTCTTCTCTCTCTCTCTCTCTAAATTTATAGGAAAGAGGACTGAATTATTAAACATTGACTTTATTCTTCTCTCTCTCTCTCTCTCTCTCTCTAAATTTATAGGAAAAAGACTACTGAATTATTAAACACTGACTTTACTCTTCTCTCTCTCTCTCTTTCTGAATTTATACGAAGAGGCAACTGATAATTTTTAATCCTTGACAGACAGACGATGATGATGGGCATTCCAAGATATATAAAAAATCAAGAAAAGGAGACAAATTCTCAAGTTTGGGCATAAGTAGGACGTAGGAAGGCATTAAGAAGCACATACGCCTCTTCTGTAGCCAAAAGGAGCCATGAAGTCTTCGTGGTTGACAGCCGATTACCTTTGTTCATCAGGTGAGTGGATGGCTGTGTTGGAGGGGGAAGAGGAAAGGGGAAGTGGAGGAGAACTTGGGAAGAGGAGGTGGATGTAGATGAGGAGGGAAGAGAAAGAGGTTGAGTGTATGAGAGAGAGGAACAGGAGGAGGAGAATCGGGGAAGAGGATGTGGAGCAAGGAAGTGGATCTAGATGAGGGAAGAGGAAGAGATGATTGGGGATGTGGAGATAGGAGGAAGAGGGGGTTGAGGACAGTGAAGAGGAAGGGGAGGATGTGGAGGAAGGAAGAGGAAATGGATGTGGATGAGGGAAGAGGATGGGGATGTGGAGATGGAGTAGGAGGAAGAGGGATTTCAGTTCCAAGTAATCACTCTATACTGTAAACTCTAACATAAGGTGGTCATGTGAAAGTGTTGAGGTGCAGGGAAGAATATGGAGCTTTGGTTTCTGGATGGACATCACATTTGCATCTCCACCCAGTTAACAGGGACACCATAGGCTTCATTGGCACAAACTTTGGTGATATGGTTACCACCCAGCATAGTAAATGGTTTCCAGGGTTGCAGGAAATCATTAGACTTGTCACTCCGTGTAGAAGCACCTAACATGGAAAAAAAGTGGATGTTGGGAAGGAAAAAGGGCATTGATAGATTTGCATATTGCAACTAGAGAATTGTATCATCCAATCCTGTGTTGCCCTATGAGGAGCATAGGAGCCCTGGGCTAGGCAAGTTGGTCCTGACATTTAAGATGAGAGTGACCAGCCTCACTCATTCCTGAGTGAATGAGTGAGCAATAAACCCCAACCATCACTTGGATATAAACCTTCACTGGCTCAATCCGATTGGAGCGCCATAATTACCCACTAAACCACCAGGCTCCCAAATTTGGTTATATGGTTACCACCCAGCGTAGTAAATGGTTTCCTGGTGTACAGGAAACCATGTGGCTTGTCACTCAGTGTAGTTACCTATAGCCACTCATTGTAGTCACCTATAGGCAGAAGGAAGAGGAAAAAATGAAAGAAGAAGGAAGAGGAAAAAATGAAAGAAAGAAAGACAGAAGAGGAAGGAAGGAAAGGAGGGAGAAGGGTAAAGGGCAGACACCCGAGAGCAGCACTATATTGAGTGGATGGTGAGCGCCCCCACCTACATAGTCTCTTAAATTGACCCAAAATATTAGTCGGGAGGCAAGCTCTATAGGTGAATTATTAATGGCATTTTTTTTCATCATCCAATCTTATCTTGCCCCATGAGGAGCGTAGGAGCCCGGGGCTAGGCAAGTTGGTCCTGACATTTAAGATGAGAGTGACCAGCCTCACACATCCCTGAGTGGCAGTACGTGAGCAATCAACCCCAACCACCCCTTGGATATAAACCTTCACCGGCTCAATCCAATTGGAGCTCCATAAAAGTACCCACTAAACCTCCAGGCGCCAAAATTTGGTTATACGGTTACCACCCAGCGTAGTAAATGGTTTCCTGGTGTACGGGAAACCATTTGGCTTGTCACTCAGTGTAGTCACCCACAGGCAGAAGGAAGAGGAAAGAATGAAAAAGAAAGACAAGAGGATGGAGATGAAAGGGCAGACTCCCAAGAGCAGCACTACATCGAGTGAGTGGATGATGAGCTCCCCCACCTACTGGTGGTAATTTATACAGGTGTGTGTGTGTGTGTGTGTGTGCAACTAGAGTAACCAAAAGGAGTAGAGACAGGTAGACAAGTAGCCAGTCAGGTAATGAGACAAGTAACTGTGTGTTTGTGTGGAGAGGAGTTTGCCTTAATTACACAGTAGGGAGAACGTGATCCAAGGTGTACTGCTGTGTACATTTTGTGTGTGTGTGTGTGTGTGTGTTTTGGTAACTGGCAGGATAAGTAACTAGGGAGGAGTTTGATAGGTAACCAGTCAAGTAACAAATAACTAGAGGAGTAACTGGAGAGAGAAGTAAATTGAGAGAGAGACTAGGAGAGTAACTGATTGGATGAGTAACCAGTGAGTCTAGTAACAGATAGGATAAGTAACAACTAGAGGAGTAACTGGAGTGAGAGGTAACCAATTGAGAGACTGACTAGGAGAGTACAATTGAGACTGACTAGAAGCATGACATGAGACTAGTAACTGATTCAACAAGTAACCAGTCAAGTAACAAGTAACTGGAGAGACAAGAAACCGAGAGACTGACTAGAAGAGTACAATTGAGAGACTGACTTGGAGAGTACAATTGAGAGACTGACTTGGAGAGTACAATTGAGAGACTGACTTGGAGAGTACAATTGAGAGACTGACTTGGAGAGTACAATTGAGAGACTGACTTGGAGAGTACAATTGAGAGACTGACTAGGAGAGTATAATTGAGAGACTGACTAGGAGAGTATAATTGAGAGACTGACTAGGAGAGTATAATTGAGAGACTGACTAGGAGAGTATAATTGAGAGACTGACTAGGAGAGTATAATTGAGAGACTGACTAGGAGAGTACCATTGAGAGACTGACTAGGAGAGTACCATTGAGAGACTGACTAGAAGAGTACCAATTAGAGACTGACTAGAAGAGTACCATTGGGAGACTGACTAGAAGAGTAATGAGACAAGTAACTGATTTTGGACAAGTAACCAGTCAAGTAACAGGTAACTAGAGGAGTAACTGGAGAGACAAGTAAGCAATTGAGAGACTGACTAGGAGAGTACAGTTGAGAGACTGACTAGAAGAATACAACTGAGACTGAAAAGAATAGTACAATGGAGAGACTGAAAAGAATAGTACAATGGAGAGACTGACTAGGAGAGTACAATGGAGAGACTGACTAGGAGAGAACCATTGAGACTAGAAGAGTACCATTGAGAGACTGACTAGAAGAGTAATGAGACTAGTAAGTGATTGGACAAGTAAGCAGTCAATTAACCAAGTATGTTCCTTTATCTTCAGTAGGTAATAAGTCGGCAGCCATCTTGTGGAGGTGGACCTTGAGCTTGTAAGGTCAGCCTCGAGATTTGATATTCCTTGAAGGCCGTGTACCCCTGCAGAATATGGTAAGGATTATTATTATTATTATTATTATTATTATTATTTACTATTATTATTACTATTATTATTACTATTATTATTATTATTACTCTTGTTATTCTTATTTTCAATTTCTCATTTCATTATTATTATTATTATTATTATTATACTATTATATTCAGTTTGTCACTCATTATTGACATTATTATTATTATTATAGTACTACTCATTATGATTATTTTGTTTGTCATTATTATTATTGACTATTACATTATTATTATTATTATTATTTATTTTCATTATTATAATTGGCAGTATAGTATCATTCATTATTATTATTATTAGTATTAGTCATTATTTTTATTTTATTACTGACTCAATCGGATATGTTTATGTGAAGCTACAGAACGTGGCGAATGTTTTTGGTGTATCCGATAGAGCCAGGATTCCGGGGGCTTGAATGATGAGTGAATGGAAGCATAATTTGGGCTGTCTGGACATTGCTACTCCTCATCCTGCCCCTGGGGGGGAAAGGAGGTCCGGATGATGATTATTACTCGTCATTATTATTATTATTTTAACCCGCCCCGTCCCGGCAACTTTTCGACCACTGGTACCCCCCAATCCCGGGCAATTTTCGACCTTTTTTTTTTTTTTGCTTAAACTTTCGCTTTTGGTGAGAAACAATGGCCGGTGGCAAAGAAAGTGGTCCCTGGGGTCCCTAATTAGCTTAACCAGGTATGCGATGGTCCCACCTGGCCCCGTGTTCTCCCTATGCGGTGTGAGCATCAAACGTTTTCTATGGTATTATAAGTTTGGGAAACCAATGAAAGTAAGTAGAAATGAATTTATTACAAACATAAAAACATGTGATAAAAGAGTATATTGGATTTTATACAAAAATAGAGCAGAAATAACCATTGTACCATCGTGAGAAACGAGCAAAATCGGCCAACTTGGTTCCCATGAATCGCTAACATTCTAAAATCATGATACATATAATTTTTTTTACTTACATAATACTTCTACAATAACATTATACCATTTTACAATATATTGAACTGTTTTTACGTATTCACAGGCCTTTTGATAACATTTAGCGTAATGCTAGCGCTAAATTACGTAGTGAGTGAACTCGCTGTGACTGATGTTTCAACTCGTATTGTGCTTTTTCTACTAACATAATACCTTTCTAATATTATTATACACTTTTCAACTTTATATAACTGTTTTGAGATTATTTCAGGCCTTACGTAAATATATAGCGTAATAATAGCGCATAGTAACACACACGGTGAAGTCGCTATGACAACTAATTCAACTTACAACCTATTTTTTTACTTATATAATTATTCTACACTAACATTGCACATGTAAACACTTGATATAATTGATATTACATCATTTCTGAACGTAAGATGGAACTTAGCGTCATATTTGCGCGTACTTACACAGGGAGTGTTATCGCGATATCATTTGTTTCATCTTACACAAGTAATCAACTTATAAAATACCTTACTACTAACATTACAACATCATCCACTGTATATAATTCCTATCACATACTTACTGACCAGAATGTGGGTGTAATCGTGACATCAATTATGACAACTTACAGTAATGTTCAACTTATACGTTTTATTCATGCTAACATTACACCCGTTTCTACTTTATTTCCTTGCTGTCACATATTTACTGACCAGATTTACACAGTGGGTGTAGTTTTGATAACAATTCTTTCCACTTACACTAATTCTCATCTTATACATTACTTTTCTGAAAAAATAACACCCGTTTCAACTTTATATTTCACTTAGCACCTACTGACTGGCCTTACCATTATCATGAGCGTCATTTCTCCTTCAAACACAGTTTCAGAAGTGTACGAGATTATGGTATTCCTTGAAACAAGGCTGAAGGCACAACGCAACATTGCACTCGACACACTCGTATCTTGTGTCTTTTCTCTGCGTTGATGGTCTAACTGTCGAGTGCTTACATACATGGCAGCGACGCTGGGGTTTACGACGGTTTGGTTCGGAAGGGATTGCGCTGGGGTAGTGTCGGGCTGCAAGACGTAGGGGAGTCTGAGCAGCACGGGGGGCACGGGGGCGGTGTGGGGGTCTTTCCTGGGCATGCTTGGTGATTATTTCACGTGCCAGCTCCCTCACAAACCCCTCAAAGGTCTCGGATACTCCGGTGGTCATTGCGTGCAGGTAGTGGGCGTTCAGGACCGTGATGTCGAGCAAGTGGAAAAAGTGTTTCTTGTACCACTTCATCGTTGTCCTGGCACAGTCAACACTTGAAATCATCGAGTCTGACTGATCAACTTGCCTCATGTTCAGATTATAGGCAAGTACAGACTCTGGTTTCCATACGTTGCGCCTCCTCTCGCTACGGTGATCCACGGAGTCTGTGCGGTGCATCAGGGGGCTGTGAACAGTTGATAGGAGGCAAACTTCCCTGTTGTGGTTCCACAGGGTTGCAAGGATGTTATTGGCCTGGAAGAAAACCACCTCATTCTTGTCAAGTTTCCTCCTATCTTGACCATATGGCGACGGTTTCTCTTGACTGTACCACAGACTCCGGTGTCGTGTTGGTGGAGGAACCTAGCGAGAAGAGGGCTAGTGTACCAGTTGTCCAGGTACAAAACATGACCACGATGAAGGTACTCTTCTATCATTGTCTTCACCACGGCCCCAGAGAGTCCTATACTCCGATCTTCTATTATATCTGTCTGTGCGCCCGTGTACAAGACTATGTCTTGCACATAACCAGTCTTACAGTCACACATAACAAAGATCTTGAACCCGAAACGGTGTCTCTTGCTGGGTATATACTGCCTAAAGGAAATATTGCCTCTCCACAACACAAGACTCTCGTCTATGACGAGGTCTCTGTAGGGATAAAATGAGGAGCGGAACATTTCCCGTAAATGATCAAATACCAGCCTAATTCTCCTCATTTTATCGGTGTTATTTGCATTGGCTGGATCATCTGCATCAAAAAAGTGGAGGCGGCCGAGAATAAACTGAAATCTATTACGACCCATCACCTTTCCAAAGAAAGGTGTTAGGATGATTGGGTCCGTTGTCCAGTAGGCAGGAATTTGAATTTTCTTCACCACACCCATCAAGATTACCAGGGCCAAAAATAGGAACATCTCTGATATAGTCACGGGAAAGTCATACTGTTCTGCATGCTTGCTTGTGGTTCCTAGGCGTTCACTTTCAAGGCGCTGGGATTGTGAAAATATATTCGTCTGTTCTACTATGCGCCCAACAAACGCCTCATCAAAAAACAAATTGAAAAAATCTAAACGTGACGACCCAGCATTTACACCTGGAGCCGTGCAACCTGACCGCCACTCCTCAGTGAACTGGTGAATGATGGGAGTAAAATTACTCCCATCCTCCCAGTTCCACGTGACACCACCGTCTCCAGCCACGTCACCATCGTCCCCTTCGTCAGGGTGGGGAGGTGAGGGTGGTGGGGGAGGTTGGGGAGGTGGAGAGCGGCGCCTCTCATCACTCGCACTTCTCTTCCCTCTCCCTTTTCCTTTACCCTTTCCCTTCCCTTTCTTTCCTTTCCCCACATCCTGGGGCTGTGGGGAGGAAGTTTGGGCATATTCAGGGGCGAAAGAAGTGCTGGGGAGTGACTCAACCTCCTCTCCCCTAGGCCTACGAGCACCACGTGCTCGTGCTGCCTCCCTCCCACCAATGGCCCCTTCACCCCGCACTACCCCCACACCACTCTCACTTTCACCCCGCGCTGCCGCCGCAACACTTTCCCTTTCTCCCAGCAATCCCACCACACCACTTGCTACTTCCCCAGACAAAGTACTTGAACCATACCTTAGGTGTCGTCTCGCCCCACCTTCTGATCCACGTGGTGATATTTTTTCCTTTCCCAACCACTCGGCGATATCACGTCCTAGCCCTCCGTCATCCTCATCGTCCTCATCCTCGTCCTGATCAGAATCGTGATGGAGAGATAGCTGTGCACGTGGTTGGGGAGCAGCCTGGCCTTCCCTTGCCTTACGGTATGTCACATACCGCGATTTTCGGGGCGAAGGGACCTCCTCATCACTGCTACTTATTTCTTCGTCTGGCTGGACGTAATCGCGATCCACCACATCATCATCGAGTGGAGTATCACTGTCTCCAGTGAAGGCTTCCAGGACGGATGCTATTTGCTCATCTGAGAGACCTTTCCGCGCCATGTCTGACCTGGGTCACTGCTGGCAGGTGAGTGACCGAGACAAGGGCGAGCGCGGGTCACGCGGGGTCTAGGACGCTGCCCGCCTGGCGGCAGGTAGGGGAGGCTTGGGTACCCGGGCGAAACGAAAATCTCCCGCGAATTTTGAAATTTGTGGAAATTATGAACCTTGCAATTGCAGGACGTTGAAGTACGTCCTCGGGACTGGCTGTGACAAAACGTGAGGACGTGGAAGTACGTCCTCGGGACGGCGCGGGTTAAAGATAAGAGGGATTTTGACTGGGGAGAATGGAGAGACTGACTAGGAGAGAGAGAGAGGGGGGGAGACTGAATGGAGATGGAGGGATGGGGTGGAGGTGAGACTGACTAGGAGAGAGTGGGTGAGTGAGGGAGAGAGGATGAGATGGAGGGATGGGGTGGATGAGAGACTGACCAGGAGAGCAAGTGAGATAGAAGGGAGAGGAGAAGACCGATAAAGGTATGGGGTGGAGGTATATGAGGAGGGATTAGTTGTAGATAGATTTTTTTCCAATTTATCGGTAAAGTGGATAGCCTGTTCTGTGAAAGATTTGGCTAGTAACCAAGGAGACTCGTTCCTAAACACACATGTAACCCAGTTGATGATCAGGTGTAGTCAGGTGGGAGTATTGATTTGACTAGTAACCAAGGAGACTCATTCCCTTTCAGTTCAGTTGTTGGCCAGGTATAGTTAGATTGGAGAGTTGATTTGACTAGTAACCAAGGACTCATTCCTATCTGAAAGTAAAAAAAAAATATGTATACGTGATTTGACTAGTAACCAAGGACTCATTCCTATCTGAAAGTAAAAAAAAATGTATACGTGATTTGACTAGTAACCAAGGAGACTCATTCCTACCTGAATTAGTAAAGTTCATTATCACTTTTAGTAAGGATATGACTAGTAACCAAGGAGATTCATTTCTGCCTAAATTAATAAAGTTCATTATCACTTAGTAAAGATCTGACTAGTAACCAAGGAGACTCATTCCTGCTTGAATCAGTAAAGTTCATGATAAGATTAGTAAGGATTTGACTAGTAACCAAGGAGACTCATTCCTACCTAAAAATTACATACAACCCTAAGTATATATTGACAGCCAGTTCCATCAGGTGATAGCAAACTAATATATTTATTTTCACAGGACTCAAGTATTAACTCATGCCCAAATCACTCCACCTCAAAGCCAAGGAAGACCCAAGGACGAGCCAGCCTCAAGTGCCAGCCCATTTCAAGTATTACCAGCCCACCTCAAGTGTTTCCAGCGTATCTCAAGTATTACCAGCCCATCTCAACTACCACCAGCCCACCTCGAGTACTAGCATGACTCGAGTAGTAACTTGAGTATTAACCCCTCTCCTTGGCACAAATCAAGTAAGTTTTCTTGTTCATGTACAAATGGAAGAGTTGATTAGATTTTTGGGGATTGAGAAATATCTATCTATTGCCAGATGCCGTAAGGGGTGGCCATTTGACTTTGAGTTATTTGTTTTACGGGGAGGGGCACTAACCCTCCACCAACCCACTTGCTGACACGTCGGTAGCACGCATGGTTTGGTTATATGGTTACCACCCAGCGTTGTAAATGGTTTCTTGGCTTACAGGAAACCATTTGGCTTGTCACTCAATGT
Source organism: Coenobita brevimanus (assembly GCF_032717465.1). Taxonomy (NCBI): domain Eukaryota; kingdom Metazoa; phylum Arthropoda; class Malacostraca; order Decapoda; family Coenobitidae; genus Coenobita; species Coenobita brevimanus. The sequence goes on from NC_137066.1 coordinate 668,573, forward strand.
AAAGCCACCTGTAAAGGAAAGAAAAGCAATAAGTGACAGGAATAATTTAAATAGGTTTGGAGGAGGTGTGCAGTCTCAGAAAATATATATCATGGAAGATTTTGAGAGGAATATATTTAATTTTAATGGCTTAGGAGGTATTTACTCTCTGAAAATATATATAAATTGAGATTGTAAAAAGTTCTTTCATAGAATTAGGATTAACAGAAGAAATTGAAGATAGGGAAGAGGAATTAGATTGTAGGGTTAATTTGACTAGTAACCAAGGAGACTCATTCCTAAAAGATCCATTTAATGGCTTTGGAGGAGGTATGCAGTTTCTGAAATTATATAGAATGGCAGATTTTGAGAGGAATATGTTTAATTTTAATAGCTTTGAAGGAGGTATGCAGTCTCTGAACTTAAAAAAAATTGATTGTAAAAATGGTTCTTTGATATATTTACATGGAACTAAGTGACAATATTGAAGATAGAAAAGAGGAATTGGATTGGAGGGTTGATTTGACTTGTAACCAAGGAGACTCATTCGTAAAAGATCCATAACCCCTTTCAGCTTAGTTGATGGCCAGGTGTAGTTAGATTGATGTATTTGACTAGTTACCAAGGAGACTCATACCTGTACCTAACATATGGATAGCCCCTTTTAGCTCAGTTGATGGCCAGGTGTAGTCAGATTTGAGGGTTGATTTGACTAGTAACCAAGGAGACTACCCTCAAAATACCTCAGTATCATACAATGAAGATTTTAATTTTTGTCATTGATGATTTTGACTAGTAACCAAGGAGACTCATTCTTGCCTCATGTAAATTTAATAGAAACAAGTATATACAGATGAAAAACTATAGTTGTGAATATCTTAATTTTGATGGTATTTTTGACTAGTAACCAAGGAGACTCATTCCTACATAGGCTTAAATTTTATGCAACCATAGATTAGTATTCAGGGTGATTAGTTAAGTTCTCTTTTGAGGATTTTTTACTAGTAACCAAGGACTCATTGCATTTTTAAGGCCTACACACACAGATTGTCATTTAAGTAGGCACCCTAACACCTTTTCCCTAGTGATTTATTTTGCTTGTAACAAATTACTGTCCTTTTGTTAAATCAGTTGAATATCACCATAGCTCCTAAACACCTGTTCCAAAGTGATTTACTTTTATGTGGCTGGTTACTATCAGTTTGTTGAATGTGGTCACGTAATGGCAGTTCTCCTCACTGCTTGATCTCTGGCAGCCTCCCTATTCAGTGCCTCATCCCAGGTCTTTCATTTTGGTTCTGGCTGTCAGCATTAACACATCGTTCAGCCAGTATTTTTACCGCCATAAATTAATATCATGAAGTTGACGTGTGTGCATACGGAGATACACCCAGCTGTAATTGAGATGTAAATGTCTCCTTGGTTACTAGTTAACTGACCTGGCCTGGTATTCAGAGCTTTGATGGTAATTTTATGCCAAGTGGATGCAGTGTTTAGGGCGTGAGTGTGGGATTAACAAACACCCTCTCGTATAGATATAATCAGTGTTAAAAAGTTGTATACAAATGGTGGGAATGTGTGATTTGGGTCTGGATGATCTGTGATTTTATTATCAAGGCAGGGAATGATATCCTGTGGAAACAGTCATCAACTCTCTTAAGAAATGTAACTTTCCTTTAACCTGTTGTATAAAACTCACTCTTAACACAGGCAAGGGGGGATTACAGGGGTATTGTAATCGATTACAATATCTTTGGAAACTTCAGATTATGATTGATTACAGTAAAGGAGTAATTGATTACAATTACATAAGTAATCATGATTACATGTACTGTTATGCACTATATAATTATGAGCACGTTTCTTTTGTAATTAACATTAAGTAAACAGATGAAGTTAGTATTTAAAAGCAAAAACATCGTCTAGTAACATAGAATTGATATTTTCTAGGGATATATATCTTATATGCAAATCATTTTAATAAGAATTTCCTGTGTAAGGCAGAACACAGGGTTAAGCTGTGCAGGACCTATGGCCACTGTTACTCTGGATATAAATATACTGTACACTGCTATGGCCAGTAAGTTCCTTTATTTTTTTTGCCAATTTGCAACACAAATGTGTTTTAATAATTCAGGCACCGCGACTTTTCTTCATTGTCCTTGACCCTTTCATTCTATTAACTTTTCTGCCAACTGAGATCTTCCCAGGTGATATTATTCTGGCTTAGGCTATTATATGGAAGCTTCTAAGTGATAACCTACAATTCACTTTTGTTTTCATATTACTTATGGACTTTTATGGTGTATATTTGACTGACACTGAACTACAGTATTTTGTTCTTGACCAGTATTGGTGGAAGAAGAACTTACCAGGGGCCTTGTAATCGTAAAAGTAACCATGATTACCATTATAGTATGAGAGTAATTGATTATGATAGTGATTACTGTAAAAAAAATGCCAAAGTGATTGATTATGATTACACAAAAGTTTGTAATCAATTATGATTACCCCATGTCTGCTGTAACATGATTTTAAGTTTTTAATACAGTAAGTGTATACTGGAATATTAAATGTATAACCGATTTTGATATTGGAGGTGGCACATGCAGCCTAGATATTCTATAGCCTGTAAAACCCATAGAAGAAGTTAGTTTAAAGTAAAACCAAACCAGTGGCTGTGTTGCTTAGCAGTGCGTTACTAGTACCACTTCGTGGTCAGTGGGAACAGTGATAAAGGACTGGGGTTACTGGGGCAGCCAGCTGCCAGAGTTGGGGCTGGTCTTATGCACAGAGTATACCTCTAAACCCACATTTTTATGGAAATATTGAGTTGTTTTATACACAGGTCAGCCTGATACACCAGCAAATATGGTACTGTAGTTCATTGGGAAGATCACCTATGGACTGTTCTGTAGTTTAGTGGGCCATGCATTAATTCACTTACCAATCAAGCCCTTGGAATCCTGGCATCTTAAGCTACATTCTGTGTACATATATTTTTTACGGTAATGTGCTATGGTATATATTCCTTACCCTATAGTTTGACAGTCATGTTAATTTGGCTACAAAACTCTATCCTCCTCCTCCTTTACATGCTGCTGAGTATTTTTATGTATAATTTACAACTATAAGGTGTTTATGGCATTTATGGATCTGGAAAAAGCATACGACAGACAGAGAAGGATTACGGAAGGTTTTCCACATGAATGGTGTAGATGGTAAGCTGCTAGGTGCCGTCAAGAGGTTTTATGATGGTAGTGAAGCATGTGTAAGGGTTAATGGGCATCTAAGTTAATGGTTCACGATTGGTGTGTGCGTGCAACAAGGTTGTGTGATGTCCCCGTGGTTGTTCAATATATATATGGATGGGGTGATGAGAGAAGTAAAAACACGAGTAATGGAGAGAGGGATGGCGTTGGTAATGAATGGTGATGGATGGAATATCTCAGATTTGTTGTATACTGATGATGCAGTACTGCTTGCAAGTACCAGACAAGAACTTGGTAGGCAAGTGCAGAGTTTTGCTGATGTCTGTGAGCGTTGTGCCTTGAGAGTAAATGTAGAAAAGAGTAAAGTGATGGTTACTGAGAGGGAAGGTGACTCCCAGTGTGATGTTAGTGAATGGAGAGAGACTGGAATTGGTGAGAGAGTTCAAATACCTGGGTACAATGATAGAAAAGAGAGGAAAATGTACAAAAGTGGAAAGTTATGATAGAAAAGAGAGGAAAATGTACAAAAGAAGTGGAAAGTAGAGTGACACAAGGAAGGAAAGTAGCTGATGCAGTGAAGACCTTGATAAGAAACAGAGGCTTGAGTGTTGCAGCTGCACGAGGCTTTGATGAAGGAGTGTTAGTGCCAGCTTTAACATATGGATGTGAGACTATGATGTGGCATGAAAATGAAAAGTCAAGAGCAGTGGAGATGGGACTGCTGTGGAATGTGTGTGGTATACAGAGGGTGGATAGGATACAAAATAATGTGATTCGTGAAAGGTGTGGAGTGAGGAAGTCTGTGGATGCCAGAATCGAAGAGTGTACTGAGATGGTATGGTCGTGTGGAGAAAATGGATAACAATGGAGTGGTGAAAAAGGTATATCAGAGCGAATTTGAAGGAGAGAGGAGGTGAGGTAGGCCAAGGAGAAGGTGGAGGGATATGGTGGACGAGTGTGTGAGGAAGAGAGGTTTGGAAGTCGGTGAGGCTAGGGAACTTACGAGATCGAGCTGGCTGGATAAATATTGAGAAGTGAATGATCAGGGATTCAGCACTTCTTTAACCCGTACCATGCTAGCAATGTAGATCTGCATCCCCTTCAAATATGCCGGTGACGTACATCTACATCCTGCAGCATTGTCATTGAAAGCAACCTAAGTAAAATGAAAGGTAATAATGTATCTCGTTAACTTCAGACATTTCTCCGCTACACTTACAACACTGATTTAGGAGTGTGGGAGGCAAGTGAGTCTTAGCAGGCTCACAGCTGCTCAGTTCTGTCGGTAACCTTGTTGATTTCAGAGGTAGAGTGGCACCAATATGACTCGATTCAACTAACTGGCTTTAGTGATTACTTTTATTAGTGCCAGGGATCTTATATTGGTGCATGAAACCCATTTAGCCAGGGGAAAAAAAAAAAATCCAAAATCGTCCTGCATAGAGGGGTATCTGTTTATTTTTTTGCCCAGCACGGTACGGGTTAACGCGACGGCATCTGGATAGACTCATATCAGATACGTTTATGTGAAGCTACAGAATGTGGTAAATGTTTTTGGCATATCAGATAGAGCCAGGATTCCGGGGGTTTGAATGATGAGTGAATGGAAGCGTGGCCCATTGACTCTATCGGATACATTTATGCGAAGCTACAGAACATGGTGAATGTTTTTGGTGTATCAGATAGAGCCAGGATTCCGGAGGCTTGAATGGTGAATCAGATAAAGCCAGGATTCCGGGGGCTAGAATGGTGAGTGAATGGAAGCATGGCCCATTGACTATCAGAAACGGTTGTGTGAAGCTACAGAACATGGTGAATGTTTCTGGCATATCCGATAGAGCCAGGATTCCGAAGACTTGAATGATGAGGGAATGGAAGCATCAAACTTGGGCTGTCTGGATGTTGCTACTCCTCATCCAGCCGTAGGATGGAAAGGAGGTCTGGATAGTGATTTACGATATATTATATTTAAATGAGCCATGCATTCATTTACCCACGCATCAAGCTCTTGGAATCCTTTTTGCCTCAGCTAGGTTAGGTTTGCTGGATAAAATCTGCATTATTGCTGTTATTTTTATTTAGATGTGCTGTTACTATTTTACTTAGATGTGTTGAATAAAACGAATTATTATTATTATTATTATTTTGGATATGCTGTTATTATTTTATTTACATGTTATTATTTAGATGATTTTATTTACATATGCTTTTTTTTTTTTTTTTAATCATCTCTCTCCCCCCCCCCTTCCTCCTCATCTTTCTCCCCCCCCTTCCTCCTCATCTCTCCCCCCCCCTTCCTCCTCATCTCCCCCCCCCTTCCTCCTCCTCTCCCCCCTTCCTCCTCCTCTCCCCCCCTTCCTCCTCATCTCTCCCCCCCTTCCTCCTCATCTCTCCCCCCCTTCCTCCTCTTTCTCCCTCCCCCCTTCCTCCTCTTTCTCCCTCCCCCCTTCCTCCTCTTTCTCCCTCCCCCCCTTCCTCCTCTTTCTCCCTCCCCCCCTTCCTCCTCTTTCTCCCTCCCCCCCTTCCTCCTCTTTCTCCCTCCCCCCCTTCCTCCTCTTTCTCCCTCCCCCCCTTCCTCCTCTTTCTCCCTCCCCCCCTTCCTCCTCTTTCTCCCTCCCCCCCTTCCTCCTCCTTTCCCTCTCCCCCTTCCTCCTCCTCTTTCCCCCCTCCTGTCTCTCTTCCTCCTCCTCTCTCCCCCCTCCTCTCTCCCCCCTCCTGTCTCTCTTCCTCCTCCTCTCTCCCCCCTCCTGTGTCTCTTCCTCCTCCTCTCTCCCCCCTTCTTCCTACTCTTTTTCTCCCCCCTCCTTCTCCCTCTTCCTCTTCTCTCTCTCCTCCCTCTGCCCTCCCCCCTTCCTCCTCCTCTCTCTTTCCTCCCTCCCTCCTCCTCCTCTCTCCCCCTTCTTCCTCCTGCTCCTCCTCTCTCCTTCCTCCTCCTCCTCTATCTCTTCCTCCCTCCCTCACTCTTCCTCCTCTCTCTCCTCCCCCTTCCTCTTCTCTCCCCCCCTTCCTCCTCCTCCTCTCTCCCATTCTTCCTTCTCCTACTCTATCTCTTCCTCTCTCTCTCTTCCCCCCCTCCCTCCCTCCTCTCTCTCTCTCTTCCCCCCCTCCCTCCCTCCTCTCTCTCTCTCTTCCCCCCCTCCCTCCCTCCTCTCTCTCTCTCTTCCCCCCCTCCCTCCCTCCTCTCTCTCTCTCTTCCCCCCCTCCCTCCCTCCTCTCTCTCTCTCTTCCCCCCCTCCCTCCCTCCTCTCTCTTCCCTCCCTCCCTCCTCTCTCTCTCTCTTTTCCCCCCCTCCCTCCTCTCTCTTCCCCCCCTCCCTCCCTCCTCTCTCTCTCTTCCCCCCCTCCCTCCCTCCTCTCTCTCTCTCTCTCTTCCCCCCCTCCCTCCCTCCTCTCTCTCTTCCCCCCCTCCCTCCCTCCTCTCTCTCTCTTCCTCCCTCCCTCCCTCTCTCTCTCTCTCTCTCTCACTCCCTCCCTCTCTCTCTTTCCCCCCTCCCTCTCTCTCTCTCTTTCCCCCCTCCCTCCCTCTCTCTCTTTCCCCCTCCCTCCCTCCTCTCTCTTCCCCCCTCCCTCCCTCCTCTCTCTTCCCCCCTCCCTCCCTCCTCTCTCTTCCCCCCTCCCTCCCTCCTCTCTCTTCCCCCCTCCCTCCCTCCTCTCTCTTCCCCCCTCCCTCCTCTCTCTCTCTTTCCCCCCTCCCTCCTCTCTCTCTCCCCCCCTTCATCTTCCTCTCTTCCCCCCTTCATCTTCCTCTCTTCCCCCCCCTTCATCTTCCTCTTTTCCCCCCCTTCATCTTCCTCTTTTCCCCCCCTTCATCTTCCTCTCTTTTCCCCCCCTTCATCTTCCTCTCTTTTCCCCCCCTTCATCTTCCTCTCTTTTCCCCCCCTTCATCTTCCTCTCTTTTCCCCCCCCTTCATCTTCCTCTCTTTTCCCCCCCTTCATCTTCCTCTCTTTTCCCCCCCTTCATCTTCCTCTCTTTTCCCCCCCCTTCATCTTCCTCTCTTCCCCCCCCTTCATCTTCCTCTCTTTCCCCCCCTTCATCTTCCTCTCTTTCCCCCCCCTTCATCTTCCTCTCTTTCCCCCCCCTTCATCTTCCTCTCTTTTCCCCCCCCTTCATCTTCCTCTCTTTCCCCCCCCTTCATCTTCCTCTCTTTCCCCCCCCTTCATCTTCCTCTTTTCCCCCCCCTTCATCTTCCTCTCTTTTCCCCCCCCTTCATCTTCCTCTCTTTTCCCCCCCCTTCATCTTCCTCTCTTTTCCCCCCCCTTCATCTTCCTCTCTCTCCCCCTTCACCTTCCTCCTCTTCTCTCCCCCTTCCTCCTCCTCCTCTTCTATCTCTTCCCCTTCTCTCTTCCTCCTCCTCTTCTCTCTCTTCCTCCTCCTCCTCTCTCCCCCTTCTTCCTCCTCCTCTTCCTCTCTCTCCCCCTTCTTCCTCCTCCTCTTCCTCTCTCTCCCCCTTCACCTTCCTCTCTCCCCCCCCTTCATCTTCCTCCTCTTCTCTCTCCCCCTTCCTCCTCCTCCTCTTCTCTCTTCCTCCTCCTCCTCTCTCCCCCTTCTTCCTCCTCCTCTTCCTCTCTCCCCCCTATTCCTCCTCCTCTTCCTCTCTCCCCCCTATTCCTCCTCCTTCTCTCTCCTCCTCTATCTCTTCCTCCCTCCCTCCCTCTTCCTCTCTCCTCCTCTTCCTTCTCCCCCCCTTTTCTTCCTCCTCTCTTCCCCTTCTTCCACCTCCTACTCTATCTCTTCCTCTCTCTCCCCCTTTTCTTCCTTGTCCTCTTCTCTTCAACCCCCCTCCCTCCTCTCTCTCTCCCCCCCTTCATCTTCCTCTCTCTTTCCCCCCCCTTCCTCCACCTCTCCCTCCCTTCCTCCACCTCCTCTTTCTCTTCCCCTTCCTCTTCCTCCTCTCTCCCTCTTCTTCCTCCTCATCTCTCTCTCTCTCCCCCCCTTCCTCCTCTCCTCCCTCAACCCCCCCCTTCCTCCTCCTCTCACCTCTTCCTCCTCATTTCCCCCCTCTTCTCTTCTTCTTCCTCCTCATTTCCCCCCTCTTCTCTTCTTCCTCCTCCTCATTTCCCCCCTCTTCTCTTCTTCCTCCTCCTCATTTCCCCCCTCTTCTCTTCTTCCTCCTCCTCATTTCCCCCCTCTTCTCTTCTTCCTCCTCCTCATTTCCCCCTTCTTCTCTTCTTCCTCCTCCTCATTTCCCCCCTCTTCTCTTCCTCCTCCTCATTTCCCCCCTTCTCTTCTTCCTCCTCATTTCCCCCCTCTTCTCTTCTTCTTCCTCCTCATTTCCCCCCTCTTCTCTTCTTCCTCCTCCTCATTTCCCCCTCTTCTCTTCTTCCTCCTCCTCATTTCCCCCTCTTCTCTTCTTCCTCCTCCTCATTTCCCCCTCTTCTCTTCTTCCTCCTCCTCATTTCCCCCCTCTTCTCTACTTCCTCCTCCTCATTTCCCCTCTCTTCTCTTCCTCCTCCTCCTCATTTCCCCCCTTCTCTTCTTCCTCCTCATTTCCCCCCTCTTCTCTTCTTCCTCCTCCTCATTTCCCCCCTCTTCTCTTCTTCCTCCTCCTCATCTCCTCCCTCTGCCCCCCCCTCTCCTCTCTTCTTCCTTTTCCTCCTCTTCTCTCCCCCATCTTCCTCCTCCTCTTCTTTCCTTCTTCTCTATCTCTTCCTCCCTCTCCTTCCTCTGGCCCCCCCCCTTCCTCTTCTTTCTCTCCTCCCTCTGCCCCCCCCTTCCTCCTCCTCCTACTCTATGTCTTCCTCTCCCCCTCTTCTCTCTCCTTCCCCCCCTTCATCTTCCTTTCTCTCGCTTCCCCTTCACCCTCCTCCTCCTCCTCTCTCTCTTCCCCTTCACCCTCCTCCTCTCTCTCTTCCCCTTCCTCCTCCTCCCCTCTCTCTCTCCCCCTTCCTCCTCCTCCCCTCTCTCTCTCCCCCTTCTTCCTCCTCCCCTCTCTCTCTCCCCCTTCTTCCTCCTCCCCTCTCTCTCTCTCCCCCTTCTTCCTCCTCCCCTCTCTCTCTCTCCCCCTTCTTCCTCCTCCCCTCTCTCTCTCCCCCTTCTTCCTCCTCCCCTCTCTCTCTCCCCCTTCTTCCTCCTCCCCTCTCTCTCTCCCCCTTCTTCCTCCTCCTCTCTCTCCCCCCCTTCTTCCTCCTCCTCTTCCCTTTCCTCCTCCTCTCTCCTCCCTCGGCCCCCCCCCTCTCTCTCCCCTCCCTCTGCCCCCCCCCTCTCACCTCCATCTGCTCCTCCTCCTCTCTCCCCTCCCTCTGCCCCCCCCCCCCTCTCACCTCCATCTGCTCCTCCTCCTCTCTCTCCTCCCTCTGCCCCCCCCCTCTCTCACCTCCATCTGCTCCTCCTCCTCCATCTCTCACCTCCCTCTGCCCCCCCCTCTCTCTCTCCTCCCTCTGCTCCTCCTCCTCTCTCTCTCCTCCCTCTGCCCCCCCCTCTCTCTCTCCTCCCTCTGCTTCTCCTCCTGTCCCCCCCCCCTCCTCTTCCTCCCTTCCCTCTGGCCCCCCCCCCTCCTTTCTCCCTCCACCCCTTCTTTTCTCTCCCCTTTTTCTTCTTCCTCCTTGTGTGTCTCCTTTTCTCCCCCCTTCTTTTCTTCCTTCTCCCTCCTCTTCTTTTCCTTGTTGTCTCTTCTACCCCAGGTCAGGTTTTTTATCAAAGGGATTGTAGGCATATAATTCCATATATTTATTTATAATGACTGGAACAGGAGCGGCCACAGTGGAGGTGGATGTCCTGAGCTGCAGGGGATGAGGGAGGGAGGCTACTGGCTGACCTCCATGTCGAAGATAACAGCATCTGCAAGAGACATTGCAAATCTCAGTAAACCCCTAAAAGGCAGACAGATTTAGGGGAAGGGATGTACCTTAAGGTGTGCATCATAGAGTAAATTTACGAATAACAACTTTGCATTTTACCTGCATACCAACTCTTCACTAAGGCTACAGTGTTTCATGTAAGAAGTGTATACAAATAAAAATAAAGTCCCATGTATGGTACTTTGTCATCAGCTTCACTTTGTCAATAATTTCTAAACCTTGAGAAGTCTGCCTTAAAGTGGTCCACCTTAAGGGGTGTTGCTGTATCTATGCGAGGCACTAAGAACTTGTTAGGAGAGCTACTAATGTTAGACTGCAGGGAGACAAGCACTGACAATAAGATTTCTATGCTATACTGAAGGAACCTCTTCCGCTTTCATATACAGAGCTTGTCTCTGCCGTTATTAGTGCCTCGTATTCCACACATTTTGGAAATATATGTAATTACCCCTTCACTGATATATAATTCACTTTAATCATGAAAGAGAAATATTTTTTAGTCAATGCTGCAAACAGTAAAGTGCTGCCAAGAGAATTTAATCAAGAATACTTTGTCTACTTTGAGAATAATTAACCTTTAAGTCTATAGGAGGAGTAACTTTGGTGTTTAATAAGTTTACTCAACTCCAGACAAGTATGATACACCTCCAGTCAGATAAACATTTCGAATCTTATAATCTGGAGGCAGCAGGAGTTTAGTTCATAGTGAAGGGGTAAACCTATGATGTAAAGCCCACCTTGCCTTTTGAGCAACTATACTCTGGTCACATTAACTTGGCCCATTTTTCCTTTAGCTTACTTCATGTAGCTCAGTTGCAGAGTAAGATACTGCCAAGACTATTCCCTTCAGGTACCCATGATACTAAGACTCTGCATCCCTTCCCTGGCACTTATTGACTATGACCATATTCTGTTGTTAATAAACCATTAATACAATTCAGCATCAAGATACATAGATGGTAATATCAGGCCAAGTTAATGTGGGGGAAAAAAAAAAAAAAAAAAAAAAATGATTTAGGTGCTTACATAATATTGTGGGCTCTATTATTCAAGAAAGAGAAAGTGTTGCTCCTCTACTTTTTTTCTTTTCAGTGTTTGAGTATATTTTTGGTATCAGTTATATACATGACTTATTTTCATGGGCATCTTAGCTGACAATATTTTTATATTTAAAATCCTATGAAGGTACCAGTACTTAGTAAATTTTCTACAAATCCATTTTAAGTAAATTAAAGTAGGGGAGCAACTACCATTAGCTGATTCATTCTTGGTAAAAACAAAGTGAGGACTTTGAAAAGTTCGAAGTGGCACAGATCCTTAAAAACTCTTCCTTAGTGATTTATTTGCATATTACACATTTGTATTCTCTTGTGGATTGATAGACAAGAGAATATAGGAGTGATATGCAGAATAAATAGGTAAGGAAGATCTTAAGTCACTAGTCTTTTCCTTCGGGATTTACTTGCATATTATACCTTAGCATCCTCTTGTAAGCTACTTAATACTGAGCTACAGGAGGATGTTGGATAATATGCGAAGTAAATGACAGAGGGAAAAGTTACAAATCTGCCAAACACCTGTTCCTTGGAGATTTGTTTTGCAGATTACATCTTAGCATCCTCTTGTAAGCTACCAGCATTTACTATAGATACAAGAGGATGTGATGGAGTAACATGCAGAGTAAATGGCCAAGGAATAAGTCTTAAGGTGTGTCCCAGCTTTGTCTTATGCCAAGTGGGAATCTTAGGACTTAGCTAGCTAGGTGACAATTCCAGGTTTGTCAAGGTGACATACGAGACTTGTGTAGCAACCGTCCCTTGGTGATTTATTTGCACATGACACCTGAGAAACTTGAATATTTAAAACCTGATACTATTATATGAGAGGCTTTGGTAAGGTAAATGTGCAGAATAAGTTGCCAAAGAACAAGTTACAAGGTCTTCGTCACCTCAGTGCCCCACCACACCACCTCCAGCACAGGACTAACCCTACTAACACCACTAACACACTAATGGCTGTGTTAGGAGGGGTGGTGGCGGCCTTACATCAGTGTAGGTATAGGAGAAAATACAAAAAAAAATATAAAAATAAAAATACATAATAAAACATGTACTTTTGAATATCCTTCCTATGTAGTATACAGTATAATATGAGGTACTACAATATATATAACAGTATAACATCAAACAATGAAATGTGGGGAAAGTAATTGGAAACACAGTATCTTTATTACAGGAATAAATCAGTGGGGTGATTTCCCCCCCCCCCCTGCCAGCCTACCCTGGACCCCCTCCTTCCCCCCCCACCCTGCCAGCCTACCCTTCTCCCCTCCTTCCCACCCTCCACTGCCAGCCTACCCAGCCCCCCTCCTTCCCCCCCACCCTGCCAGCCTACCCTTCTCCCCTCCTTCCCACCCTCCACTGCCAGCCTACCCAGCCCCCCTCCTTCCCCCCCTGGCTACCTGACCCCCCCTTTGCCAGCCTACCCAGCCCCCCTCCTTCCCCCCCTGGCTACCTGACCCCCCCTTTGCCAGCCTACCCAGCCCCCCACCCCAGCTACCCAGCCCCCCCCCCCAGCTACCCTGATCCCCCTACCCCCACCAGCCCATCCTGACAACCTCATCCCCACCCAACCTACTGGACTCCTCTTACCCTGCCCCATTCCACCCTATATGGACCCCCACCCACCCCACCTGCCTACCCACTTATAGCTGATCCCACCCACCTACCTGCCCACCTGACCCACCACCCCACCTGACCCACCACCCCACGACCCACCACCCCACGACCCACCTACCTATAAAAAAAACCCTGTCTATAAATATACAATATATAATAAACAATATAAAATATATGATAGACAATATATAATTATATACAATATATAATTACATTTTCTTGGAGTAATTTTTATCAATTACCTTTTAAGTTTTCACAGGTCAATTTATATTGATTTTATCTATGCACACTCCATTATCTTTAATTTCAAAGAGAATAGGAAGAGGGGAGACAGTAGATGACGACAGAGGGATGGGAATTTTTTTGGCCACGTTAGAGTAAAATATGGGAAGACAGGATGATGGAGAAATAAGAGGGAGAGAGTTGGAGAAAGCAGAGATGACAGAAGGGGAGAGGAAGACCGAGGATGAGATGGAGAAATGAAAGGAGGGGGAAAGTTGAAGGACAAACAGACGACAGAAGGGGAGAGGAAGACCGAGGATGGGGTGGAGAAATGAGGAGGGAGAGAGAGTTGGAGAAGGAACAGATCACAGAAGGAGAGAGGAAGACCGAGGATGAGATAAAGGGATGGGTGGAGAAATGAGAGAGGAGAGGAGAGTTGGAGAAAGGACGAACAGATGACAGGAGAGGAAGACCGAGGATGAGATGGAGGAATGAGTGGAGGGTGAGAGTTGGAGATAAGACAAACAGATCGCACAAGAGAGAGGAAGACCAAGGATGAGATGGAGGAATGGTTGGAGAAATGAGAGGAGGGGGAGAGTTGAAGGGAAGGACAAACAGATCACAGAAGGGGAGAGGAAGACCGAGGATGAGATGGAGAAATGAGTGGAGGGGCAGAGTTGAAGGGAAGGCAGACAGATGATAGATAGATAGAGACAGATAGATAGAGAGCCACATGGAAAAAAAATATTACTTTTTAAAAATGAACAAGTTAAAAGAAAACGGAAGGGGAGAATTAGTATAGAAGAAAACGAGGCTTTTAAGGGGTAAATAATAAAAAAAATAAGTTAATAAAAAGCATATGTTAAGGTATAATCTGATGGCAATAAAAATATAAGAAAATATAAAAATACCGGTGCCAGTAATAAAGAAAAGTATATTATTATTATTATTATTATTATACGGTACGTCATCAGAGTGAATGGGTGAATGATTTCGAACCAAACGAAGCTTAACGAGTAATTCTGAAACGTAGGTAGGTAGGTAAGTAGGAAAGGTTGGTAGGTGGGTAGGTAGGTAGGCAGGCAAGGCTGGTAGGTGGGTAGGTAGGTAGACGGGCAGGAGAGGTTGGTAAATGGGTAGGTAGGTAGGCAGGAAAGGTGAGTAGGTATGAAGGCAGGAAAGGTTGGTAGGTATAGGCAGGTAAGTATGAAGGTAGGAAAGGTTGGTAGGTAGGCAGGTAGGTATGAGGGTACGAAAGGTTGGTAGGTAAGTAGGAAAGTAGAACTGAATGAAGCCTCATGAAGGAAATGAGTCACTTCCTGTTTCACGATGTAGGTAGGTAGGTAGGCAAGTAGGTACAGAAGCAGATAGGTAAATAATTTTAAAAGTTAATAAAAAGCTTATGTTATGGCAAAACCTCCTGGCAATAAAATATATATAAAAATACCAATAAAGAAAAATTATTATTATTATTATTATTATTATTACACGTCATCATAGTGAAAGAAATGAGTCACTTCCTGTTTCACGAGGTAGGTACGTAGGTAGGTGGGTAGATAGGAAGGCAGGATAGTAAGTGGGGAAGTAGGCAGGAAGATAGCCCAGTTGGGAGGAAGATAAATTGGCAGGAACGTAGGTATGTAGGTAGGAGGGTAAGTAGTTAGGTAGGCAGGCAGACAGGTAGAGAAATAGGTAGGTAGGAAGGTAAGTAAGCAGGTAGGTAGGTGGGTGGGTAGGTAGGCAGGCACGTAGGTAGGCAGCACAATGCAGGAAGCAACAAAGAAACAAAAACAACTTGCATTCCATTAGAAAAAGACGTTGGGGTTCAAGTGGCTTCAAATTCAAACGAACCCGAATCTAAACCTCATCAAAAACCGCCTCTATCCAATTTAATTTTGATTTTGTGATGATAACTTTGAAAAACTGTGGTAAAATAATCTAACACGGCCATATATGTATAAAAAAAAATTGTAGAGGTGTTAAAAAGTATATATATTAAGTTGGATTATATTAAGACGTACTGGCAACCTCTAAACCCCCTCCTTCCCTCCCCCCCTACCCCTCCCCTCCCACTCCTTCAGGCCAAACCGAGGTGATGTGGTCTTATACATATTTATAATAAGGTCAGTGTGCTCCCGGCAGAGCTAGCGGACGGACCTATACACCTGGTGCTCTGGAGGGTGACCTGTTGCCGTGGGAGGCTTCAAAAAGTGAGTATTAACCATTTTTTCCCGTTAATGCATTGTTTCTTAACCTTTTCCGACCTCAGCACCCCCCCTGTCATAAGGTCTCAGTCCAGCTACACGACTGCATGGTTAAAGTGAAGTACTGCCTGACAGTTTATTTTGTACATTCTCAAAAAATAAATAAAAAAAATTAAGGATGCCAATACTGAGCAAAACCAATCAGGAAAAAAATAATAATAATAATACAGCCATTGCCAGCACCCCAGGTTAAGAAACGCTGCGTTAATGTAAACCTATTCAAAACTTGCAACTGTTATTTTCCCTTTTCAAACTTTTCCAGTATGTGCAATTGTTATTTAATATGTGTTGCCGTTATTTAATTCGTGCCACCGTTATTTAATGTGCCGCCTATTTAATTTGTGCCACCGTTATTTAATTTGTCACCGTCATTTGTGACACCGTCATTTACTCTGCACCACCGTTATTTAGTTTGTGCCACCGTTATTTAATCTGTGTCGCCGTTATTTAATGTGCCGCTGTTATTTACTGTGCCACCGTTATTTACTTTGTGCCACCGTTATTTTATGTGCCACCGTTATTTTATGTGCCACCATTATTTAATTTGTGCCACCGTTATTTACTCTGTGCCACCGTTATTTACTTTGTGCCACCGCTATTTACTCTGTGCCACCGTTATTTAATTTGTGCCACCGCTATTTACTCTGCCACCGTTATTTACTTTGTGCCACCGCTATTTACTCTGTGCCACCGTTATTTAATTTGTGCCACCGTTATTTACTCTGTGCCGCCGTCATTTAATTTGTGCCACCGTTATTTAATTTGTGCCGCCGTTATTTAATGTGCCACCGTTATTTAATTTGTGCCATCGTTATTTAATTTGAGCCGCCGTTATTTCCGTTCTGCAACCTTTATTTCGGTTTATTTCAGCCTATTCTATCTGTGCAACCGTTATTTTCCATCCATGTCAAACCTTTCAAATGTGCAACCGTCATTTTCGGGTAATTCCAGCCTCTTCAGTGTGTGCAATCGTTATTTCCACTGGGCAACTGTTATTTCCACGTCAATTATGTGCAATCGTTATTTTTCGGTAGTTTCAAAGGCATCAATTTGTGCTGCCGTTTTTCCGCTGACGTCAAACCTTTTAATACCGTATGTGCAACTGTTACTTCCGTTGTGCAGCCGCTATTTCGTTATTTATAATCAGCTAATACTGTGTTGCCCCATGAGAAGCGTAAGAGGTCGGGGCTAGGAACGTTGGTTCTGACCTTTAAGATGAGAGTGACCAGCCTCACTCATCCCTGGGTAGCATTACGTGACCAATAAACCCCAACCACCCCTTGGATATAAACCTGCACCGGCTCAATCCAATTGGAGCGCTGTAATTACCAACTAAACCACCAGGCGCCATAATGTGGTTATATGGTTACCACCCAGCGTAGTAAATGGTTTCCTGGCGTACATGAGACAATTTGGCTTGTCACTCAGTGTAGAGTCACCCACAAGCAGTAGGAATAGGAAAGAACGACAGCCGATGATTTCAAACCCATTATTTTCAAACCGTTGAATATGTGCCACCGTATTTTACATTAATGTCAAACCCTTCAATATGATGACGTTATTATTATTATAACCATATTTAATTACTGAGGCGTAATGATTTTTGAGTTTTTGAGATTGCTTAAACTGTTGCTAAAAAAAGAAAAAATTGAAACTGATGTCCTTACTTTATTCTTGCTATTAACTGAAACTTTATTATTATTATTATTAATCACTCAGTTTTAGATTTGAAGTTTTTTCGACATTGTGATTTAACGGATTACGGGGTTAAAATATCACGAATTCAGTTCTGAGAGAGAGAGAGAGAGAGAGAGAGAGAGAGAGAGAGAGAGAGAGAGCGCGCAGTTGAAAGAGGAGGCACTGTTTTGAAGCACAGATCCACTAGAAAGCCTGTTTCCTATACTGAAGCCTCGGAGTTGTGTGTGTATAGGCTGGGATGGACTAGGATAGGCTTTCAGAGGCTACTATCCCGGAGATATGGTTCCTGGTGAGTCTATTCTTTAAAACACAGTGTATTCTCTTTCCACTACTCTCTCTCTCTCTCTCTCTCTCTCTGTGTCTTTGCCTGTGTGTGTGTGTGTGTGTGTGTGTGTGTGTGTGTGTGTGTGTCTCAAAACTGAATGTGAATAATAATAATAACAATAATAATAATAGTAACAATAGGATATAATAATGTGACGTAAAATAATAATCTATCTGGCCTTTGGTTCCTTCTTCTATCTATTGCCAGACGCCTTAATCTCGTAAAGGGTGGCCACAAACAAATCACCTACATGTCGCCCTGTCCCCTGCCATTTCACTGCCCTCCCCCCCAGCTCACACACCCTTTTCATAATAATAGTAGTAACGACAATAATAATAACTACCGATATATCTAATAATAATAATGAGCCATATAATGATGACGTATATAGTAATAATAATAATAATCATAATTTCTGATACCACTGTTTTACATAGAATTGTACCTAGATATTAAAACACTGCCTTTACAAATAATAATATTAATAATAATAATAATAATAATAATAATAAAAACTGTGACAAGGTAAGGTGCCGTGAACATACAAAACACAGCAATAATAATAATAATAATAATAATAATAGTGGGTGGACATATAAAACATAATAATAATGCAACAACACCAACAACAATAACAATAAATTGGGTGGACATATAAAACACATAGTAATAATGTAACAATAATAATAATAATAATAATAATAAAAAACAATAATACAGTAATGAAGTGCGTGGACATACAACACACAATATAATAATAATAATAATAAACAATAATACAGTAATGAAGTGCGTGGACATACAATACACAATAATAGTAATAATAATAATAATAATAGACAATAATACAGTAATGAAGTGCGTGGACATACAACACACAATATAATAATAATAATAATAATAATAATAGTAATAATAATAATAATAAACAATAATACAGTAATACAGTGCGTGGACATACAACACACAAAATAATAATAATAATAATAATAATTACCATAATAGTAATTTTCAATACTACGGCAAGCTGGGTTCAAATAAATCATGGATGTCATTTAAATATATTGTATAAACTTTTATTTTTAACTTGGCCTAAAATTGCCATCTCTCCATCTAGAATGCTGAGTGGTGGTGGTGGTAGTTGTGGTAGTAATTGTGGTAGTGGTGGTGGTAGTTGTGGTAGTAATAGTGGTACCTGTATATTAAAACCAGGGCATGATAGTCAAGAAGTGCTATGGTAATGTGTAGTAATTATTATTATTATTATTTTTTTTTCAAATGAGAAGGGAGAAAAGATGAAAATTTTGGCCCAAGTTAATGTGAAAGAAGTGTATTGTGTGCTTCCATGTGCTTGCCTGTACACACACACACACACACACACCCATAGTTGATTTTACCAATGACACACACACACACACACACATTCACATAGTTGATTTTACCAATGACACACACACACACACACACATTCACATAGTTGAGTTTACCAATGACACACACACACACACACACATTCACATAGTTGATTTTACCAATGACACACACACACACACACACATTCACATAGTTGAGTTTACCAATGACACACACACACACACACCCATAGTTGATTTTACCAATGACACACACACACACACAGCTGATTTTACCAATGACACACACACACACATTCACATAGTTGAGTTTACCAATGACACACACACACACACACACATTCACATAGTTGAGAATACCAATGACACACACACACACACACATTCACATAGTTGAGAATACCAATGACACACACACACACACATTCACATAGTTGAGTTTACCAATGACACACACACACACACATTCACATAGTTGAGTTTACCAATGACACACACACACACACACCCATAGTTGATTTTACCAATGACACATACACACACCTATGTGCAACCATCGTTGATTTTACCAATGACACACACACACACACCCATAGTTGATTTTACCAATGACACACACACACACACACACACACCTATGTGCAACCATCGTTGAATATTACCACACACACAAACCAATTATTATTAGTGCTATTATTATTACTACTCACTTCTGCATTATTATTATTATCATTACTGTTTATTGTCGACGGAGATGATACTCATAAATAATACTAACCTAGAACAGTGGTTTCCAGCCTTTTCAAATTCTGGCCTCGCCTCAGTGAATGCCACGTTGCCTGCGTCCCCCTTCCTCAAATACCGTATTGTACTGGCATAGTTGGCACATGGCAGTAAATATCATAGATTCTTAATATTTGAAATTGTTTATATATTCAGATAACTAGATTTCTTATTCATATCTGAAATATTTTCTCCATGTTTAGATATTACTGTATTCCATCACAATTTATAGTTTTCAAATATAATTACTCTCTTTATAATTTCTCCATGTTTAGAAATAACTGAATTCCATCATAGTTCATAGTTTTCAAATATAATTACTCTCTTTATTATTTCTCCATGTTTAGAAATTACTGAATTCCATCACAATTTATATTTTCAAATATAATTAATCTCTTTATCAAGCCTTCGCGCCCCCACCCCCCCAGGCAGCCCCAGGGTGGAAACCACTGACCTAGAATGTAATGCTAGTCACGAAGAAGTGCTATGGAAAGGATGTGAAGCCACTGAGCTACGTAAAAATAAGCTGCAAAAGGACGAAAATGAGAGAGAGAGAGAGAGAGAGAGAGAGAGAGAGAGAGAATTATAGTTGAAAAAATATGTATGAACTCACCAATTATGCTGTCTGTTTGTCTGTATCACTTCCCCATAACGGCGGACATGTAGCACCCGTCTAGTAGTCTTTCTCCTTTTCCGTCCACATACCTAATGCATCGTTTATTTATTACTAATATTTTATTTATTTATCTAAAATTTACACGAGAAAAATTAAGCTGGGGGAAAATCACTATGGGAAACGTGTTAAGGGTTTAGACCAACTGGAATTCAAATTTCAACCCTATATTTCACGCCATTTCAAACACTTATTTTTATTTTCTCACTTTTCTCTGCCTCACTTTTGAACTGACAGGCTAAACCGCACAAGGAAATGGGTTAAGTACTATCAGAGACCTTTTAAAAGGTTGCATTTCACATTACTTCATTATTTTTCATTTATCTTCACTTTTTCTTTATATATATTTTGAACTGAGAGGCTAATTCGCAAAAGGAAATGGGTTAAGTACTATCAAAGACCAGTTAGGAAGAATTTCACACATTATTTTTCATTTATCTTCACTTTTTCTTTATATTTTGAACTGAGAGGCTAATTCGCAAAAGGAAATGGGTTAAGTACTATCGGAAGCCAGTTAAAAGGTTGCATTTCACATTACTTGATTATTTTTCATTTATCTTCATTTTTTCTTTATACATATTCACGTTAATTATCACGTATTACTAATGAGGCCAATTAATCCACCTTAATGAAGATAACGGGCGAAATAAATCGAAATTAATTACAATGGTTTTAGTTATTTTGGCCAATCACCATTTTTTCATTTATGCTTCAAAACTGCATTTATCCATTTATTTTTGCGTTATTGCTTCTCCCACACATGCACCGGTTAGTTACCCACATTTTCATGACATAAATAGGCCAGAGAATCCACAAAAACCACAAATAACCAAAAAATAACGAGACGAATGCCAGATGGCGGACGAGATTTTCTTTTTCAACCACTTTTCTCCTCAAAACATTTATTCATTTACTTCTTACGTTATTGCTCCTTCAACACATGCAGTGGTTATTTATCTCCATTTTCCATATATAAACGGGCCACAGGATCCCCGTAAATAACCACAAATAACCAAAAAATAACGAGACGAAAACAAGATCGCCGAAGAATTTCCCTACCTGTTATTTTGTCAAAACTGCACTTTTCCATTTATTTTCTGCATTATTGCCTCCTCTACACATGAAAGAGTTATTTATCCACATTTTCGGCATATAAATTGGCCACAGTATCCCCGCAAATAACCACAAATAACCAAGAAATGACACGAAGGCAAGATGGCGGACGAGAATTTCACTTTTTTCTACCCCTCCCTCATATCACGTCCAAACTGCATTTTTTCATTTATTTTCTGCATTATTGCTCCCTCCACACATGCACGGGTTATTTATCCACAGTTTCAATATATAAATAGGCCACAGGATCCACGTAAATAACGATAAATAACCAAAAATACTGGGCGTACGCAAGATGGCCGCCGAGAATTTCCTATCACTTTTTATATCGTTTCGAAACTGCATTTATCCATTTATTTCTGCGTTATTGCTTCTTCCACATGTGCACGGGTTTTTTATCCACATTTTCAATATATAAATAAGCCACAGGATCCACGAAAATAATCATAAATAACCAAAATTTGAGAACGCATGCAAATGGCCGTCCAGAATTTTTTAAACTTTCGCACTGCCCCTTATAACGTCTCAAAACTGCATTTCTCCATTATTTTCCACATCACTGCACCTTCCACAAATGCACTAGTTAATTATCCACCTTTTCAGTGTCCAACTAGCCCGTATTGGTCATTAAAACAGGTATAATTAGCGAAAATTAGTCACGAATTCAAAATGGCTGCCAAAACACACGAGACGCCGAAGAACTGCCGTCTAGATAGCGTTACCAAATTTCTGGGCCTTTTCCGCTAGACTAATTTCCACTTAGCGGTATATTATAAATCTTAAAAATATATATATGGTTATTTTCTATCGGTTTCTGAAAAGGACCTGTGATAATCAACTTCATTTTTATAAATTACAAATTTTTTTAGTGCGTAATTATGCACTTACCGCAATCTACCCAAGTAGCTTTTTTGAAATATAGCGGTTTTGGATTTTCAGGGCCTATTTGCAACACTGACGGGCAGGCAAGACGTATTTTTGGTTCTTGTTCCTTATATATCCTACCAGACGATTTTTTTCTTAAGATTAAAATGCGTAATAGATAAGAATTTCATGGATTACGAAAAAAACGGCCATGGATTAAGAAATAATAATAGAAACAGCGTAGGAAGAGTTACACAAGATCAGTGAACGAAGGGCGGGAAAATTCAAACTCAAAATTGCTGTTTCAGCAATAATTCGATATTTTGAAAATCATGAAGCTGGATTATTATTATTTTTTTTTTTCGGGGGGAGGGGGCTCTCGTCCTGTATATATATAACTCTTGCGGCATTTTTTTTTCTTTTTTGAGAGAGAGAAAGAGAGAGAGAGAGAGCAGAATCCGTATAATTGTGTGGTATAAAACTCACGAGACCGTAAATCTAGCACATAAATAAATATAGATAACCTGCATATTCCAAAAAATAATGACAAATAAAAATTGATGGATTTCGAAAAAATGTTGATGCCCAAGGGTCCTAAGCGATTTATTTTGTTTATTACACTTTGGGGATTTTTATACGTAAATACGGCATTACTACCACCTGAATTACCACTACTACCACCTCAACCACCACCACCGCCCTACCACCACCACCACCACCACCACCACCATACGACCACCACCACACCAACACAGTACCACCACCACATCCACCGCCGTACCAACACATCCACCACCGTACCACCACCACCACATCCACCGTACCACCACCACCACATCCACCGTACCACCACCACAACCACACCAACACATCCACCACCACCACCACACCAACACATCCACCACCACCACCACCACCACAAACACATCCATCACTACCACCACCACCACAAACACATCCATCACTACCACCACCACCACAAACACATCCACCGTACCACCACCACCACAAACACATCCACCGTACCACCACCACCATACCAACACATCCACCACCGAACCACCACCACCACCACATCCGCACCACCTTACCACCACCACCACCACCACCACCACACCAACACATCCACGACCGTACCACCACCACCACCACCACACCAACACATCCACCACCGTACCACCACCACCACCACCACACCAACACATCCACGACCGTACCACCACCACCACCACCACACCAACACATCCACGACCGTACCACCACCACCACCACCACACCAACACATCCACGACCGTACCACCACCACCACCACACCAACACATCCACGACCGTACCACCACCACCACCACACCAACACATCCACCACCGTACCACCACCACCACCACGTACCTGACGTATTCTTAGACGTACCAGAGTTTTTTTTAGACGTACCTGACAGTTTTTGGAGTCACTTTTAGTCGTACCTGACGTATTATAAGACGTACTAACATTTCTGACGCACTTTTAGACGTGCCTGACGTTTTCTAGATGTACTTGACGTATATTTAGACGTACCTGACGGTTTTTGGAGGTGCTTTGACATACCTGACGTATTTTTAGAAGTATTAGACGTATTTTTAGACGTACCTAGCGGTTTTTGGAGGCTCTTCAAGTCGTACCTGACGTAATCTCTGACGTATTTTTAGACGTACCTAATGGTTTTTGAAAGGCGTTTTAGTAGCGCCGGACGTAATTTTAGACGTACTGACGCATTTTTTACGTACCGACGTATTTTTAAACGCACCTGATGTTTTTGACGTATTTTAAACCTAACTGAGGCATTTGGGGGGTATTTTTGAGACGTAACTGACGTTCTTTTAGACGTAAGAGGCATTTATCTATCTATATCTACCTATCTTAGGTACAGATAGATAAACGCCTCTTACGTGACACTGACGTAATTTTCGACGCAACAGGCATTTTTGACGCAAGTATGACCACCACCACCACCACCACCGTACCACCTTCACCACACCACCACCGTACCACCTTCACCACACCACCACCACACCACAACCACCATACCACCACCAGCATCACTACCACCACCACCATACCACCATCACACCACACCAACACATCCACCACCGTACGTACCACCACCACCACCATACCACCATCACCACACCACCATCACCACCACCACCACACCACAACCACCACCATCACCACCGTACCACAACCATCACACAACGACTACCACCACCACCACACCAACACATCCACCACCACCACCGTACCACCACGACCACTACCATACCACCACCACGACCACACCACCACCACGACCACACCACCACTACCATCACCACCAGCACGTACCTGACGTATTCATAGACGTACCAGTTTTTTTTTTAGACGTACCTGACAGTTTTTGGAGTCACTTTTAGTCGTACCTGACGTATTTTAAGACGTACTAACATTTCTGACGCATTTTTTGACGTACCTGACGTTTTCTAGACGTACTTGACGTATTTTTAGACGTGCCTAACTGTTTTTGGAGGCACTTCCAGTCGTATTTTAAGACAATGACGTATTTTTAGACGTACCTGATGATTTTCGTAGGCCTATCTCGTCGTGCGTGACGTAATTTTAGACGTACTGACGTATTTTTAGACGTATCTAATGATTTCTGAAAGGCGTTTTAGTAGCGCCTGACGTAATTTTAGACGTACTGACTCATTTTTTGACGTACCGACGTATTTTTAAACGCACCTGACGTTTTTGACGTATTTTAAACGTAACGCATTTATATCGATCGATCTACCTATATATATATAATCTATACATATACCTATTATATATATATGTATATATATATATTTACGTAGATAGATAGATAGATTAATAGATGTAGATATAGATCTATATCTATCTACCTACTGTATATATATATATATATATATATATATATCTATATATATATATATAATATATATATATATATATATATATATATATATATATATATATTATTTTTTATGCAAGTGACATTATTGACGTAATTTTCGACGCAAGTATGACACCACTACCATCACCACCACATCTATCACCAGCACCACCACCACCATACCACACCACTACCATACCACCACCATCACAATACCACACCACTACTATCACCACCACCACATTACCACCACCACCACCACCATCACAATACCACCACCACCACCACGTACCTGACGTATTCTTAGACGTACATTTTTTTTTTAGACGTACCTGACTTTTTGGAGACTTTTAGTCGTAGCTGACGTATTATAAGACGTACAAACATTTGACGCATTTTTAGACGTGCCTGACGTTTTTTAGACGTACCTGACGTATTTTAGACGTACCTGACGGTTTTTGGAGGTGCTTTGTCATACCTGACGTATTTTTAGACGTACCTAGCTGTTTTTGGAGGCACTTTCAGTCGTGCCTGACGTATTTTAAGGCATACTGACGTAATTTTAGACGTATTGACGTATTTTTAGACGTACCTGATGATTTTTGTAGGCTGTTTTCGTCGTGCCTGACAATTTTAGACGTACCTAATGATTTCTGGAGAGCGTTTTAGTAGCGCATGACGTAATTTTAGAAGTACCTGGCGTATTTTTAGACGTACTTGACGTATTGTTAGACGTATTTTTAGACGTACCTGGCGGTTTTTTGAGGCACTTTCAGTGGTGCCTGACGTACTTAGACATTTTAGACGTACCTGAGGAATTTTGGAGGCCATTTGAGTTGTACCTGACGTAATTTTAGACGCACTGACGTATCTTTAAACGCACCTGAGGCATTTGGGGGTATTTTTGAGTAGCTGACCTTCTAGACGTACGAGGCATTTTTATATATATTAACAGATGCAAGTACCTGACGTATTCTTAGACGTACCAGAGTGTTTTAGACGTACCTGATAGTTTTTGGAGACACTTTTAGTCGTACTTGACGTAATATAAGACGTACTAACATTTGACGCATTTTTAGACGTACTGACGTATTTTTAGATGTACCTGACAGTCTCTGGAGGCACTGTCGTACCTGACGAATTTTTAGACGTATTTCTAGACATACCTGACGAATTTTTGAGGGAGTTTCAAAAGCGCTTGACGTAATTTTAAACGTATTTACGTATTTTTAGGCGTACTGACGTATTTTTTAACGTACCTGAGGATTCTTGTAGGCCACTCTAGTCGTGTCTGACGTATTTTTTGAAGTACTGACGCATTTTTACACGTATTTAACTGACGTTTCTAAGCGCACCTGACATTTTCAAACGTACCTAACGTTTCTTGACGTAGACATAACTGAGGCATTTTTAGCATCTTCTGAGACGTAACTGACGTTCTTCTAGACGTAAGAGGCATATATATATATATATATATATATATATATATATATATATATATATATATATATATATTAGATGCAAGTGACAATTTTTGACGTAATGTTGGACGCATTGTTTACGCAAGTATGGCCTTTTTTGACGTAACTGAGGCAGTCTGGGGGAGAGTGAGGCACATTGGTGACTGGTATTCTTAAAGGTAATATTAGGGTAACAAGTAATTTTAAAGGTAATTTTGAGGTAACCAGTATTTTAGGGGTAACTGCTTCGTTTTCTATTATTACCAGGCATTTTAGGGTAACAGCTCCGTTTTCTATTATAGGAACGTAAAGGATACCTGCTTTTTCTACAATTACCAGTTTTTTTTAGGAGTTAGGGAGCTGGTAACTTCTCTGAAACGTACTGACGTATTTCTAGACGTACCTGAGGATTTCTGGGGGCCATTTGAGTTGTGCGTGACGTAATTCTAGACGTACTGGCGTATTTTTAGACGTACTGACGTAGTTTCAGACGTACCTGAGAATTTCTGGAGGCCATCTGAGTTGTGCGTGACGTAATGTTAGACGTACCTGAGGATTTCTGGAGGCCATCTGAGCTGTGTGTGACGTAATTTAGACGTAATGAAATTTTTAGACGTACCTAAGGATTTCTAGAGGCCGAGCTGTGTGACGTATTTTTAGACATACCTGAGGATTTCTGGAGGCCATCTGAGCTGTGACGTAATTTTTGACGTACTGACGTATTTTTAGAAGTACCTGAGGATTTTTGGATGCGATATGAGTTGCACCAGACGAATTTTAAGACGTACTGACATTTTTAGACGTACCTGAGGATTTCTAGAGGCCATTTGAGTTGTGCGTGACGTAATTTTAGACGTACTGACGTATTTTTAGACGTACCTGAGGATTTTTGGAGGCCATGAGTTGTACGACGTAATTTTAGACGTAGTGACGCATTTTCAGACGTAGACGTATTTTTAGACGTACCTGAGAATTTCTGGAGGCCATCTGACCTGTGCGTGACGTATTTTTAGACGTAGTGACATTTTTGACGTACCTGAGGATTTCTGGAAGCCATTCGAGTTGTGCGTGACGTAATTCTAGACGTAGACGTATTTTTAGACGTACTGACGTATTTTTAGACGTACCTGAGGATTTCTGGAGGCCATCTGACCTGTGCGTGACATTTTTAGACGTACTGACGTATTTTTAGACGTACCTGAGGATTTCTGGAGGCCATTTGAGTTGTGCGTGACGTAATTCTAGACGTACTGACGTATGTTTAGACGTACTGACGTAATTCTAGACGTACAAGAGGATTTCTGGAGGCCATCTGAGTTGTGACGTAATTATAGACGTAGTGACGTATTTTTTGACGTACTTGATTTTTGGAGGCCATCTGAGCTGTGACTTAATTTTAGACGTACTGATGTACTTTTAGACGTAGTGACGTATTTTACACGTACCTGAGGATTTTGTGGTCTGAGCTGTGCGTGACGTAATTTTAGACGTACTGACGTATTTTTGACGTAATGACGTATTTTTAGACGTACCTGAGAATTTCTGGAGGCCATCTGAGTTGTGCGTGACAATCATAGACGTAATGACGTATTTTTAGACGTACCTGAGGATTTCTGAAGGCCATCTGAGCTGTGTGATGTAATTTTAGATGTACCTGAGGATTTCTGAAGGCCATCTGAACTGTGTGACGTAATATCAGACTTGCTGACATTTGTAGACGTACCTCATGATTTCTGGAGGCCATTTTAGTAGTGTGTGACGTTTTAGACGTACTGACGTATTATTAGACGTACCTCCTTTCTGGAGGCCATATAAGTTGCGTGACGTAATTTTAGACGTACTGACGTATTTGATTTCTGGAGGCCATCTGAGTTGTGCCTGACGTAATGACGTATTTTTAGACGTACTTGAGGATTTCTGGAGGCCATCTGAGTTGTGCGTGACTTAATTGTAGACATAGTGACGTACTTTTAGACGTACCTGAGGATTTCTGGAGGCCATATGAGTTGTGCGTGACGTACTGACGTATTTTTAGACGTACCTGAGGATTTCAGGAGGCCGAGTTGTGCGTGACGTAATTAGACGTAGACGTATCTGATGATTTCTGGAGGCCATCTGAGTTGTGCGTGACAATTCTAGACGTAATGACGTATTTTTAGACGTACTGACATTTTTAGACGTACCTGAGGATTTCTGGAGGCCATCTGACCTGTGTGTGACGTATTTGTAGACGTACCTGAGGATTTCTGGATGCCGAGTTGTGCGTGACGTAATTCGATGCACTGACGTATTTTTAGACGTACTGACGTAATTTTAGACGTACGAGGATTTCTGGAGGCCATCTGAGGTGTGCGTGACGTAATTATAGACGTACTGACGTATTTTAGACGTACCAGAGGATTTTGGGGGCCATCTGAGCTGTGCGTGACGTAATTTTAGACGTACTGACGTATTTTTAGACGTACCTGAGGATTTTAGGGGTCCATCTGAGCTGTGCGTGACGTATTTTTAGACGTACTGACGTATTTCTAGACGTAGTGACGTAATTATAGACGTACCAGAGGATTTCTGGAGGCCATCTGAGTTGTGCGTGACGTAATTATAGACGTAGTGACGTATTTTTAGACGTACTTGATTTCTGGAGGCCATCTGAGATGACGTAATTTTAGCCGTACTGACGTATTTTTAGACGTACCTGAGGATTTCTGGAGGCCATCTGACTTGTGCGTGATGTAATTGTAGACGTAGTGACGTATTTTTTAGACGTACATGAGGATTTCTGGAGGCCATCTGAGCTGTGACGTAATTTTAGACGTACTGACGTATTTTTAGACTTATCTGATTTCTGGAGGCCATCTGAGTTGTGCGTGACGTAATTCTAGACGTAATGACCTTTTTTAGACGTACTGGCGTATTTTTAGACGTACCTGAGGATTTCTGGAGGCCATCTGACCTGTGTGTGACATTTTTTGACGTACCTGAGGATTTCTGGATGCCGAGTTGTGCGTGATGTAATTCGACGCACTGACGTATTTTTAGACGTAGTGACGTAATTTTAGACGTACCAGAGGATTTCTGGAGGCCATCTGAGTTGTGCGTGACGTAATTATAGACGTATTTTTAGACGTACTTGAGGATTTCTGGAGGCCATCTGAGCTGTGACGTAATTTTAGACGTACTGACGTATTTTAGACGTACCAGAGGATTTTGGGGGTCCATCTGAGCTGTGCGTGACGTAATTTTAGACGTACTGACGTATTTTTAGACGTACCTGAGGATTTTAGGGGTCCATCTGAGCTGTGCGTGACGTATTTTTAGACATACTGACGTATTTTAGACGTAGTGACGTAATTTTAGACGTACCAGAGGATTTCTGGAGGCCATTTGTTGTGCGTGACGTAATTATAGACGTACTGACGTATTTTTAGACGTACTTTAGGATTTCTGGAGGCCATCTGAGCTGTGACGTAATTTAAGACGTACTGACTTATTCTTTGACGTACTTTGGGATTTCTGGAGGCCATCTGAGCTGTGACGTAATTTTAGACGTACTGACGTATTTTAGACATACCTGAGGATTTGGGGGCCATCTGAGCTGTGCATGACGTAATTTTAGACGTACCTGAAGATTTCTGGAGGCCATCTGAGTTGTGCGTGACGTAATTATAGACGTAGTGACGTATTTTTAAGACGTACTTGAGGATTTCTGGAGGCCATCTGAGCTGTGACGTAATTTTAGACGTACTGACGTATTTTAGACGTACCTGAGGATTTTGGGGGGCCATCTGAGCTGTGCGTGACGTAATTTTAGACGTACTGACGTATTTTTAGACGTATCTGAGGATTTTAGGGGGGCCATCTGAGCTGTGCGTGACGTAATTTAAGACGTACTGACGTATTTTAGACGTTTTTTTTTTTTTTTTTTTTTTTTACAAACCTGAGGGTTTCTGGAAGCCATGAGTTGTGCGTGACGTAATTTGAGACGTATGTGATGATTTCTGGAGGCCATCTGAGTTGTGCATGACGTAATTTTAGACGTAGTGACGAATTTTTTGACGTGCTGACGTATATTTAGATGTACCAGAGGATTCCTGGACGCCATCTGACCTGTGCATGACGTATTTTTAAACGTAGTGACGTAATTTTAGACGTACCTGAGGATTTATGGTGGCCATCTGAGTTGTGCGAGACGTAAATGTAGACGTAGACGTATTTTTAGACGTACTTGAGGATTTTTTGGAGGCCATGAGCTGTGTGACGTATTTTTAGACGTACCTGAGGATTTTGGGGGACCATCTGAGCTGTGTGACGTAATTTTAGACATACTGACGTATTTTTAGACGTATCTGATGATTTCTAGAGGCCATCTGCATTGACCTAATTCTAGACGTAATGACGTATTTTTAGACGTACTTGAGGATTTTTTGGAGGCCATCTGAGCTGTATGACGTAATTTTAGACGTACCTGAGGATTTTGGGGGGCCATCTTCAGCTGTGCGTGACAATTTTAGAGGTACTGACATTTTTTAGACGTAATGACGTATTTTTAGACGTAATGACGTATTTTTAGACGTATCCGATAATTTCTGGAGGCCATGAGTTGTGCGTGACCTAATTCTAGACGTAATGACGTATTTTAGACGTACCTGAGGATTTTTGGAGGCCATCTGAGCTGTGCGTGACAATTTGACGTAGACGTATTTTTAGACGTACTGACGTATATTTAGATGTACCTGAGGATTTCTGGTCGCCATCTGACCTGTGCGTGACGTATTTTTAAAAGCAGTGACGTAATTTTAGACGTACCTGAGGATTTAAGGAGGCCATCTGAGTTGTGCGTGACAAATTTAGACGTAATGACGTATTTTTTGACGTACTTGTGGATTTTTTGGAGGCCATCTGAGCTGTATGACGTAATTTTAGACGTACCTGAGGATTTTGGGGGCCATCTTGATCTGTGCGTGACGTAATTTTTGACGTAAACGTTTTTTTAGACGTACTGACGTATTTTTAGACGTATTCGATAATTTTTGGAGGCCATCTTGAGCTGTGCGTGACAATTTTAGACGTACTGACGTGATTTTAAACGTACTGATGTATTTTTAGACGTACTTTAGGCCTTTTTGACAATTCTAGACGTAATTGGAGGACTGAGGCATGTAGGTGACGTTATAGGCATAGGGACAAACATGTGGCATTTAGATATGTTTAGACGTTGTTTGTATGTAGATGCCTATATTTTGTTGAAGTCCTGCTTGTGACGATGATGGCAATGGATGGAGAAGAGATATGGTTGAGTTATAGGTGTTAATTATCGGTTTTCTATGATTACAGTGGATTTGAAGGGGTAACTGCTGTAAGTTCTATGACCACTCGTTTTTTGTTGTTAAGTGGTGGCGTATGTGATTGGTATTGTTTGAGGGGTAACTAGCTGAATTACTAGGCCTTATTGGTGTGACCCAGTTTCTATGATAAATGTAAGGGATAAATAATCTGTTGTACTGTATGGGTAACGTCCGTTTTCTAAATTAAATTGTATGGGTAACCAATGTTTTTTTTTTTTTTTTTTGGTGCATGCTATAGTTTGGTGCTTGAAGAGGATCCAGCCAGAGTACGTGGTGTTTGGCCCCCACCCACCCTTTTTTTTTTTTTCCCCTGGCATCTGGAGGACGTGGCATTGTGCGCCCATTTGTTTTTTTTTTTTTGCCGGTCCTCACGAGGACGTGGCGTTTTTTTTTTTTTTTTTGCTGGGCCCCCTAGGAGGATGTGGTGTTGTGGCTTTTTCTTTTTGGCGGGACTCCCAGGTTTTTTTTTTTTTTTTTTTTTTTTTTTGGTTGCTTGTCCCCCCCCCCCCTTTTTTTTTTTTTAGCCGGCCTCCCGTAGGAAATGGCGGTGTCCTGTGGCCTTTTTTTTTTTTTTTTTTCTCGCAAGGGCTGAGTACGTGGGGTCGAGGCCTGAGTAATCTGCTCCGCTCGACCGGAGGACGTGGCGTCGTGCCCCCAAGAATCTGCTCCGCTCGACCGGAGGCTGCGGCTATCCGGAGTACGCGGCGTCGTGCCCCCAAGAATCTGCTCCGCTCGACCGGAGGACGCGGCTATCCGGAGTACGCGGCGTCGTGCCCCCAAGAATCTGCTCCGCTCGACCGGAGGACGCGGCTATCCGGAGTACGCGGCGTCGTGCCCCCAAGAATCTGCTCCGCTCGACCGGAGGACGCGGCTATCCGGAGTACGCGGCGTCGTGCCCCCAAGAATCTGCTCCGGCGGTCGGTGATGTGTGCGAACCGAAGGGCGCGGCGCGGCGATGGTAATATAGTATAGATGGTTGGTGTGAAACCTATCTTTAAAAATTGGGATTTTTAAAGATACCACTGGCAACTCACGATGATAAGTCTATGGGATTCCTCACCTCTTTCCACTACCCGGACATGACTAATGGGCAACTGTACACCCTAGCATTTTATGTTAAAGCCTATGGATGTAAAACCATCCTTTTATTTCTATTAAAGTCTATGGACATAAAACCATTCTATTTGGTATTAATTCCATGGAGTTAAAACAATACTTTGAACTTAGTTTTTGTACCCCCTATCAAAGGGTATTAAAGTATGTCCAGTTTGACACATTTATTACACTATGTACATTGATTTACTATGTCTTTGTACTAATACGTTTCTTTTCTTTCTACAGGATGTCACTGCCATCACATGAGCCGCACTTCAAAGCCTTCCGTTACTACACATAGATTTTATACAAGTTATATGTATTCAATATTTCTTATGTATTCAATATTTCTTATGTATACGTGCACTGTATAATCTTTACATAATAAAATTACACACTGTATTTTGTGTATACTTTACCAAACTATTAGTATTACTTGGTTCTATTATATATAAATACTGTATATAACGTATACATATTAATACGCTGTACCATACGCAAGACATGTATAAATGACATACTGTATAATACGTTCTACATTATATACACACATATAATATGTAATATACAGTACTAATATAACCAGTGAGTATGAAAGTGATAGAACTGAATATACAATGCACATAAAAGAGAATAATGAGTATGGCAAACATATATGTCAAATATAACAATGGTAATATAACAAGTTACAGTAAAACATATATTAAATATTACAATATGACACTAAACACATTACACTATGACATGACAACACTATGACAAGAATACAACAATAGTACAAGTGACATGACAATATGACAACATACATAATGACATGACATGACATGACACAATGACAACAGAGGACAAATGACGACACTGATGGCATGACAACACGCATGATGCTATGACATGACAAATGACACTGACAAGTAGATGACAAATGACAACACACTGATGGCATGACACTATGACAACATGCATGA
Source organism: Coenobita brevimanus (assembly GCF_032717465.1). NCBI lineage: Eukaryota > Metazoa > Arthropoda > Malacostraca > Decapoda > Coenobitidae > Coenobita > Coenobita brevimanus. Next base: position 702,349 of record NC_137066.1, read on the forward strand.
CAATATATGACAACACTATGACAATGAGATGACAATAGTATGACAACACACACTGATGACACTGACACATGACACTATGACAAGAATAGATGACAAATGACCACACGCACTGATGGCATGACACAATGATGACAACATGCATGACAGTATATGGCAAACCTGTGACAAAAGACACTACGACAACAGCGGATGACGAATGACAAAACCCTGATGGCATGACACAATAACACGCATGACAATGACATGATGACAACAGTACGTGACAAATGAAGCACCCTGATGGCATGACACAATGACCACACAACACTATGACAATACGAAGACAACAGTATGACATATAACAACACCCTGATGGCAAAACACAATGATGACACGCATGACAAAATGACCTAACACTATGACAACACGACACAATGACATGAAAAATAACACTATGACAACAGTGGATGACAAATGGCAACACACACCGATGGCACAACACTCGCAATGACAACACGTTTGACTAAGTGACATGACGACGTGACAACACCCAACAATGGCATGATAAATGACACTAGGGCAACAGCGGATGACAAATGCAACACCCTGATGGCATGACATGATTACACGCGTGACAATGATATGACAATGACATGACAACACATGCTGATGGCACGACACTGACAACATGCATGACAATGACATGACAACACATGCTGATGGCACGACACTGACAACATGCATGACAATGACATGACAACACATGCTGATGGCACGACACTGACAACATGCATGACAATGACATGACAACACATGCTGATGGCACGACACTGACAACATGCATGACAATGACATGACAAATGACACTATGACAAGATGAATATGACAACAATGATGGCATGACACTCAAGGACAAGATGCATGACAGTGAGTGACAGTATGACAACACACTGAGAGAGAGAGAGAGAGAGAGAGAGAGACATTTGCTTTCAATATACTTCCTTCATCATATATATTCCTGTTCATCAATTCTCCTTTCTTATTAAAAAAAATCATATATATTCCTATTCATCAATTCTCCTTTCTTATACAAAAAAAAAAAAAAAAAAAAAAAAAAGACACGAAGAAGGTCAAAGAAAAAACCATATCAAAATTTTCAAAGTTCATTTCGTATATTATATTTTTCAAACGGCAAGTAGATATGTAGGTAGGTGGATGTCAAGGTAAGTAGGTATCGGTGGTGAGGCAGAGTAGGTAGGTATGGATGAAGCAGGGTAGGTTGGTAGCAGTGGTGGTGCAGGGTAGGTAGACAGGTAGGAGCGGTGGTGCAAGGTAGGTAGGCAGGTAGGGGTGGTGAGGCAGGGTGGGTAGGCAGGTAGCGGTGGTGAGGCAGGGTGGGTAGGCAGGTAGCGGTGGTGGGGCAGGGTAGGCAGATAGCGGTGGTGGGGCAGGGTAGGCAGATAGCGGTGGTGGGGCAGGGTAGGCAGATAGCGGTGGTGGGGCAGGGTAGGCAGATAGCGGTGGTGGGGCAGGGTAGGCAGATAGCGGTGGTGGGGCAGGGTAGGCAGATAGCGGTGGTGGGGCAGGGTAGGTAGATAGCGGTGGTGGGGCAGGGTAGGTAGGTAGGGGTGGTGGGGCAGGGTAGGTAGGTAGGGGTGGTGGGGCAGGGTAGGTAGGTAGGGGTGGTGGGGCAGGGTAGGTAGGTAGGGGTGGTGGGGCAGGGTAGGTGGGTAGGTAGGTAGGGGTGGTGGGGCAGGGTAGGTGGGTAGGTAGGTAGGGGTGGTGAGGCAAGGTAGTTAGGTAGGTAGGAAGGGGTGGTAAGGCAGGGTAGGTAGGTAGGGGTGGTGGGGCAGGGGAGGTGGATAGGTAGGTAGGGGTGGTGGGGCAGGGTAGGTGGGTAGGTAGGTAGGGGTGGTGGGGCAGGGTAGGTAGGTAGGTAGGCAGGGGTGGTGGGGCAGGGCAGGTAGGTAGGCAGGGGTGGTGGGGCAGGGTAGGTAGGAAGGCAGGGGTGGTGAGGCAGGGTAGGTAGGAAGGCAGGGGTGGTGAGGCAGGGTAGGTAGGAAGGCAGGGGTGGTGAGGCAGGGTAGGTAGGAAGGCAGGGGTGGTGAGGCAGGACAGGTAGGTAGGGTGGTGGGGCAGGACAGCTAGGTAGGGTGGTGGGGCAGGACAGCTAGGTAGGGTGGTGGGGCAGGACAGCTAGGTAGGGTGGTGGGGCAGGACAGCTAGGTAGGGTGGTGGGGCAGGACAGCTAGGTAGGGTGGTGGGGCAGGACAGCTAGGTAGGGTGGTGGGGCAGGGTAGGTAGGTAGGCGCGGTGGAGCAGGGTAGGTAGGTAGGTAGCCATGGTGGGGCAGGGTAGGTTGGTAGGTAGGCGTGGTGGGGCAGGGTAGGTAGGTAGGTAGGTAGGCGTGGTGGGGCAGGGTAGGAAGGTAGGTAGGGGTGGTGGGGCAGGGCAGGTAGGAAGGAGTCGTGGGGCAGGGTGGAGAGGTAGATAAGGGTGGTGGGGCAAAGTAGGTAGGTATGTAAGGATGGTGGGGCAGGGTAGGTAGGTAGGTAGGCAGGGGTGGTGAGGCAGGGGTGGTGAGGCAGGGTAGGTAGATAGGTAGGCAGGGGTGGTGGGGCAGGGTAGGTAGGTAGGTAGGCAGGGTAGGTAGATAGGTAGGCAGGGGTGGTGGGGCAGGATAGGTAGGTAGGGGTGGTGGTGGGGTGGGGTAGGTAGGTAAGGGTGGTGGTGGGGCAGGGTAAGTAGGTTGGTAGGTAGGGGTGGTGGTGGGGCAGGGTAGGTAGGTAGGTAGGGGTGGTGGTGGGGCAGGGTAGGTAGGTAAGGGTGGTGGTGGGGCAGGGTAGGTAGGAGTGGTGGTGGGGCAGGGTAGGTAGGTAGGTAGGTAGGTTGGGGTGGTGGTGCAGCAGGGTAGGTAGGTAGGTAGGTTGGGGTGGTGGTGGGGCAGGGTAGGTAGGTAAGGGTGGTGGTGGGGCAGGGTAGGTAGGTAGGTAGGTTGGGGTGGTGGTGGGGCAGGGTAGGTAGGTAAGGGTGGTGGTGGGGCAGGGTAGGTAGGTAAGGGTGGTGGTGGGGCAGGGTAGGTAGGTAAGGGTGGTGGTGGGGCAGGGTAGGTAGGTAGGGGTGGTGGTGGGGCAGGGTAGGTAGGTAGGAGTGGTGGTGGGGCAGGGTAGGTAGGTAGGTAGGGGTGGTGGTCGGGCAGGGTGAAGTGAAATGAATAATTAAATGTATTAAAGAATTGAAGGAAAAGATAACACAATCTAATAATAATAATAATAATAATAATGATGTTGATAGAGAGAGAGAGAGAGAGAGAGAGAGAGAGAGAGAGAGAGAGTGTGTGTGTGTGTGTGTGTGTGTGTGTGTGTTTGTGTGATGAGGAAAGGGGAGGCAGGGTGTGTTGTGGTAAGGGGAGGCAGGGTGTGTTGTGGTAAGGAAAGGCAGGGTGTGGTGTGGTGAGGTGAGAAAAGGCATTGAAGTGGTAAGGCAGGGTGTGGTGTGGTAAGGAAAGGCAGGGAAGGAGTGAGGCAGGGTGTGGTGTGTTAAGGAAAGGCAGGGAAGGGGTGAGGCAGGGTGTGGTGTGGTGTGAGGAAAGGAGGGTGTGGTGTGGTGTGAGGAAAGGAGGGTGTGGTGTGGTGTGAGGAAAGGAGGGTGTGGTGTGGTGTGGTGAGGAAAGGCAGGGAAGGGATGAGGTAGGGTGTGGTGTGGTAAAGAAAGGCATGGAAGGGGTGAGGCAGGGTGTGGTGTGGTGAGGAAAGGCAGGGAAGTGGTAAGGCAGGGTGTGGTGTGGTGAGGAAAGGTAGGGAAGGGGTGAGGAAGGGTGAGGTGAGGCAAGGTGAGAGGCTGGAGTTGTGAGGCAAGGTAAAGGAGTGTGAGGTAGGAAGAGGTAGGGTGGGGAAGGGTGGAGAAGTAGGGTTAGGCAGGGTAGGGTAGAGTGGGGATGGGGTGATGGCAGAATGCAGAAGGGGAGGAAGGGCAAGTTGAAAGGGTCAGGAAGGGTGAGGCATGGATATAGGAGAAGGGTGAGGCAGGATAAGGCAGAGTGGGACAGGGGTGAGGTAAAGTGGGAAATGGACGGAGGTGTGGTGAATGAATGGCACTAGGACAGCAAAGGGGGAAGGACAAATCAGAGGCAAAACACACAGAGTGGAAAGCAAACCAATAATGTCAGAATGAGAAAACATTAGAGTTAACCATGAAAATTGGTAATCAACGAGGGGCGGGGCACTACAGGAAGGGAAAACCACAGCGACGGACGCGGAGAAAGAACGGGCAGTTGAGAAGAAGACGTCAGATAACCAAGAGAAAGGTACAGTGTGAACGAAGTAGTTGGACGTCAACGCTCATTAAGTTATAGTGTTGGGCGGTGTGACCCCAAGCAAAGACAAGCAAGGACAGTCTCCCAAAGATGACTGGGGTGAGTGGAAATAGACCAAGGAAGCACAGAAGGTTTAATGAGATGAAGCTTGTTGGTGACCCGGGAGTACCAGAAACTCTGCCACAGGTCATGGAAGAGGCGAGTAAGAACAGGAAATCAATCAAGAACACGAATGGGTCAAGAAGACATGAGACAGAGCAGCAGAACGAGCCAGCGAGTCTGCACATTCGCAAAACTGAATCCACTTCTTACGCACAGGAAAACAGAAGACCCACTCCTGAATTTCGGTCACATGGGGATGAGAGGAAGAAGCCCATAGAGAAGAAAGAGCACTGTGAGAGTCAGAGAAGATAACAGAGGAGGAGGACATGGAATGAAACAGAGACAATAAAGAACAGCATAAAGTTCCACTGTGAGAACACCTGCAACACAAGGAAGGCAACAGGAAAAAGAAGAATCAGGAGAGAGAGCAGCAAAACCAACACCGTGAAGGGATGTGGAACAATCGGTAAAGATAGGGAGTTGCAGAAGAGTAAGAAGACGTGTGTTCAAGAAAAAGGGAGTGGAGTGCGATAGGAAAAACAAGACAGCAAGAACAAGGGGGAAAAGAAGAGACCACTGGAGGAGGCAAAAGCCAACAGTGGAAAGAAACAGGACGAAAGGGAGGAATAGGTGAAAAGGTGAAACTAACAAACTCAAGAAGAGCAGGGACATGGACGGAGAAAAGGAGGAGGAGATGAGAGGCTGACTGAAAAGAATGAGAGAGAGAGGGAGGAGGACGGAGCAATTTACTACAAGGAAACTGAAGCAGACGAAGCAGAGTGGCTGGAGTTGACTGAAATGCACCTACAGTTAAACGCAGACCAGCATGATGGAGTCAAGTCTCAAAAGAGTATGGGCAGAGGCAGATGAACAGACTTGACACCCGTTAATCGAGTTGAGAAAGAATGAAGACAGAGTGAAGATGAAGTGTGGTGCGATCAGCGGCCACAAAAGATGGGAGAGAGTTCGTAAGTGAAGACGAGGAAGAGTGGAACAACAAAGGGAAGAAACACATGCATTCCAGTTTAACCAAGAGTCAAAGACAAGACCAAGAAAGGTTGCAAGAGGCCACTAGGGGAGAGGGGCGTCGTACAGGTAATGAGGTGGTCGAGCTATGGTACAGGAATGGGTAAATGACACTGCATAAGACTTGGAGGGAAAGAAGCGAAGACCATGAGTGGTGGCCCAAGTGGAGGCTGCTGTAATGGTCGACTGAGTGAGAGACTGAAGACGAGGGAGATCCAAACCTGCAGGGCACATGGCAAAATCATCGACACATTGAGAGACGGAAACAGAGGAAAAAAGGAAGGAAAGACAATATCGTTAACGGCGATGACGAAAAGAGAGGTATTGAGGACAACCTTGGGGTAGACTTAAAGCTGGGGGAAGGTGTGGGAGAGATGGGATATGAGATGGACATGGAAGATGTGATGGGAAAGGTTGTTCTGAAGAAAAATAAAGGTGAACTGGTGACCAAGAGTAAAGAAGGGTGGTGAGGTAGGACAGGGAAGGGTGAGGCAGGGTGGGGAAGGGTGGTGAGGCAGGGTGGGGAGGAAGGGTGAAGCAGGGTGGAGAGGTAGGGTGAGGAATGGGTAGTGAGGTAGGGTGAGGCACGGTGGGGAACGGTGGAGAGGAAGGATGAGGAAGGGTGGGGAATGGGTAGTGAGGTAGGGTGAGGCATGGTGGGGAAGGGTGGTGGGGAAGGGTGGTGAGGTAGGGTGGTGTGGAAGGGCAAGGAAGGATGGGGAAGGGTGGTGAGGCAGGGTGGGGGAGGGTGGTGAGACAGGGTGGGGAAAGGTGGTGAGGCAGGGTGGAGGAAGGTGGTGAGGTAGGGTGGGGAAAGGTGGTGAGGTAGGGTGGGGAAAGGTGGTGAAGTAGGGTGGGGGAAGGTGGTGAGGTAGGGCGGGGAAGGTGGTGAGGTAGGGCGGGGAAGGGTGGTGAGGAAGGGTGGTGTGGAAGGGCAAGGAAGGATGGGGAGGAAGGGTGAGGCAGGGTGGGGGAAGATGGTGAGGAAGGGTGGGAAAGGGTGGTGAGGAAGGGTGGGAAAGGGTGGTGAGGAAGGGCGGGAAAGGGTGGTGAGGAAGGGTGGGAAAGGGTGGTGAGGAAGGGTGGGAAAGGGTGGTGAGGAAGGGTGGGAAAGGGTGGTGAGGAAGGGCGGGAAAGGGTGGTGAGGAAGGGCGGGAAAGGGTGGTGAGGAAGGGCGGGAAAGGGTGGTGAGGAAGGGCGGGAAAGGGTGGTGAGGAAGGGCGGGAAAGGGTGGTGAGGAAGGGGTGATGCAGGATGATAAAAACAAAAACAAATTATTTTATTATCACAAAAATATTAATCAATAAATTTCACCATATTACATTTACCAACAAAAAATAAATAAAAAAAAAAAAATCCAAAAAATCTCTTCAAATAAATAAATAGATAAATAAACACCATATTACCATGACATTTTTTATTATATTTAAATTATTTTCTTACTATTTATATATTTAAACTCAAACGCTTTATTTCTAATCCTGTAAACTGGCACATTTTTGGTGTAATTTCTCACGTGGTATGGCTGTCCTCTCCCCAAATTTTCATTATAACTATTTACATTACTGGTGAATTTTTAAAAGAGGTTTTCAAAATGGCTTTCTTTTGTATTCATGTATATTTTTTAAACTAGCAATTTTTTGGGGGGATATGGCTGTCCTCTCCCCAAATTTTCATCATTTTTTTCAGCTAATTCCACATGACTCAATAGGAGATAATACTACAACTCTCCATCCTTTCCATAGCACTTCTTCGTGACTAGCATCATATTTTAGTGGAGAGAGAGAGAGAGAAGAGAGGGAGGGGGGGGGGGAATTTTTTTGGTATTTTCGTCAACTAAGGAAGCTCCCTAACACGTTCTCCTCAGTGATGTATTCTTCTTATTACACTTTATTGCCTTCTTTCATGTCAATTAAATCATCCAACACCACCCTGTTCATATTATACAGTTTTGTATCATTTATAAAGGCACCAACATGCATGCGTCGGTCTTGGTCACCTAATGGCGGCTTTCCACTCTGCTTGATCTCTGGCAGCCTCCCTATTCAGTGCCTTATCCCTGAGGTCACATGCTATAACCTCATCCCAAGTCTTTTTTCGTCTGCCTCTCACAATCCCACCCTCGACAGTCACACTTATGCTCTACACCCAATTGTCATCCACCATGCTGCTTGATCTCTGGCAGCCTCTCACCCTCCACACCCAGTTGTCATGCTCCATCCTCTCCACATCCCCAAACCATCTCAGTCTACCCCTCCTCATCACAAACCATCTCGGTCTATCCCTCCTCATCACAAACCAGCCCTAGATGCCATCACCTTTGTCTTATCTGCATTTACTCGTAAGCCCTTGTGCCCCTTACCATCTCTCCAGTTCCCTAAATCTTTCCTCTGCCTCCCATACCATCTCTCCACTTCTGAAATCTTTCCTCCACCTCCCATACCATCTCTCCAGTTCCCTAAATCTTTCCTCTGCCTCCCATACCATCTCTCCACTTCTGAAATCTTTCCTCCACCTCCCATACCATCTCTCCAGTTCCCTAAATCTTTCCTCTGCCTCCCATACCATCTCTCCACTTCTGAAATCTTTCCTCCACCTCCCATACCATCTCTCCAGTTCCCTAAATCTTTCCTCTGCCTCCCATACCATCTCTCCACTTCTGAAATCTTTCCTCCACCTCCCATACCATCTCTCCATTCCCTAAATCTTCCCTCTGCCTCCTATACCATCTCTCCACTTCCTAAATCTTCCCTCCACCTCCCATACCATCTCTCCACTTCCTAAATCTTTCCTCCACCTCTCTTTCATTCTCTGCAATCAATACCAAATCATCAGCATACAACACCTCCCACAGGAGTCCATTTCTGAAGTCATGTGAGAGGGCTTCAAGTACCATGATAAACAACAAGGGGCTCAAGACTGACCCCTGATGCACACTGACATTCATGGAAAACTCGTCACTCAAATCTCCATTCACCCTTACCTTGGCACAAGCATACATATCTACCCACATACACATGCATCTACCCACATACATACATATCTACCCACATACACATGCATCTACCCACATACATACATATCTACCCACATACCTGTACATACATATGTTCCCACATATGTAGAATTATAACTTTCTTTTTTTTTTTTCAAATAAAAGGTAGCCTGTACCATAAACTGATGAACTTTTGTTTAAAAACAAAGAAAAAAGACCTTATTCCTTTCAGTTTAAAAAAAGATCACCCACAAAAAAAAAAAAAAAAAAAACAAAAAAAAAAAAAAAAAATTGGATTACCATATATTTAACATTACCACACACAAGTTTTATTACTTTCTTAATCTATACATAGATTTGTTATACCTTTATAGACTTCTATCTATCTATCTATAGCCCGACGCCCTAATCCCGCAAAGGGTGGCCGCAGACAAAACGCCTCCAAGTCACTCTGTCACCCACCATTTGACTCCCCTCCCCCCAACTCACCCCCCCCTCCCTCATATACCTCTCAACTCCATCCCTCCACCTCATCCTCGGTCTACCCCTCCCTCTCCCTCCCTCCACCTCGCCTACATACACCCTCTTAGTCAGTCTTTCATTCTCCATCCTCTCCATCCTTTATAGACTTGCACAGAAGATTTCAGAACTGTTTAGAACTTTCTAGCACAGTTTGTCATGTCCTAGTACGGTTTAAAATTGTTTAGAACACTCTAGAATAATCTAAATATTACCTGGTGTAAAATGGGACGCAGTTTTCAGCATCTAACAGTTATCTTCGCAGTTTGCAGGTGAACAGTCAGCAAAATAATTGCTTAGTGTGTTAGTTATGTATTAAATATTTTTGTTTTCATACAAGCATGATGTCGCACAAAAGTGATACTATCATACAGAAGAACAAGGATGTCTGGACCAATAATTTGGTGTGGTTACAGCAGTCACATAGAAGAAAAGGAATTGTGCCTTTAGAAGAATCTTCATTAGAAGAAAACTGCAGAATGCCAAACCAAATGCAAGTTGTTGGACGTTGCCAGTTTCGTGGAGCAAAAATCAAATTACGAAAAGAATGAAGTCGAAATTTCGAAAGAAGTTACAAAATAATGGGAGAATAAATGGAACTTTCCACATGTGTCAGATCAAGCAATACAAGCAAAGCTTGACAAGGTCCTAAAATCTTACGATGAATGTGTCCAGAGAGGAAAATATCTATCTATTGCCAGACGCCTTAATCCCACACGGGATGGCCACAAATTGCCTCCACGTCACCCTGTCCCCCACTATTTCACTGCCCTGCTCCCAACTCACACCCCCCTCTCTCATATACCTCTCCACTCCATTCCTCCATTTCATCCTTGGCCTCCCCCTCCCTCACTCCCCCTCCACCTCACTCTCATACACTCTCCTCATCAGTCTCTCACTCTCCATCCTCTCCACATGACCAAACCACCTCAATTTCTTTCTCCTAACGCTTCCTATCACATCCACATCTACACCACAATACTCATTTACATCCTCATTTGTCAGTCTGTCTCTCCATGTGACTCCACAGGCTCCTCTTAAAAAACTCATTTCCACTGCTCTCACTTGTGACTTGTGTCCTTCCAACAACGTCCAAGCATCACTTCCATACGTTACAGTTGGTATCACAATACTGTCATGTAGTAACTTTTTCACTTCCATGCTCACTTCCCTGCTTCATATCACTGCTTTCAAGGAACCAGCAACCTTTCTTCCCTGCTGTACCCTTTCAAGCACTTCACCCTCCAAACCTCCATCCTTACTCATCACACTACCCAAGTACTAGACCTAAACATACTCACATTTTCCATTTCCTCATCATCCAACACTACTGTACATTCACTGACTTCACTTCTCTCGAAGATCATAACTTTACTCTTCCCTACATTCACCTTTAGATTCCATTTCTTACACACACTTCCAAACTCATCCACCAAGCCTTGCAGCTCCTCTTCGTCTTCACTTAACAACACAGTATCATCTGCAAACAACAGTACAGGGAGTTTCCAAACACTACCCTCTCTCACTAGGGCCACTCCAACATCCACTGCCCTACCTTGTATCTCTCTTATAACCCCTTCCATGTACAGATTAAACAACCATGGAGACATGACACATCCTTGTTTCAACCCAACCTTCAAATAGAAAAATTCACTCAGTTCACTATCCACACGCACTGCAGCCTTAGCACCCTCATACATACACTTCACAGCATTCAGCAACTTCCCATTTACTCTATGTATTCTTAATACTTTCCAAAATCCTTGTCTATCTACCGTCATATGCTTTCTCCAAATCCATGAAGGCCACATACAACTTCTTTCCCTTCTCTAGAAACTTTTCCACTAAAGATCTAAGAATGAATATCTGATCTACACAACCTCTTCCCTTCCTAAAGCCTCTCTGTTCTTCTCCAACTACCTCCTCTGTTATTTCCCTAATTCCTGTGTTATTTCCCTAACTCTGTCAATAAGTATCTTACCATATACTTTTCCTATTACACTAAGAAGGCAAATGCCTCTATGATTACCACATACTTCTTTTTCCCCTTTCCCTTTGTACAATCGGCCTAAAAAGTGATGGTGGAGTATCCAGAAGGTTTCGGTCAGGAATAATGGATAATACTCCTCTTATATCTTTGCAAGAAGACACCTATTACATAAAATTGTAACAGAAAACAATAAATAAAAGGCAAAGTACTTATGAATTTCAAATTAATAGGAAACGGGTTGCAAGTTATGATAATAAAAAATCCTAAAAGGAACTAATCAAAATTTCAGAACTATCGCTCAAGGACAATCAGGAATAAGTTGGGGAGTTTAATTCCACTGTGGTAGTAAGCAATTATTTTTGGCAGCGTAAGACTGAAAAGAAAAGGCCTTCAGTAAACAAAGAAAATCTGTCATTTTTATTTTTAAGATATTTACCGTTAGACACTAGCGAATAGTTAAAAGTCATTTATTTCCGGTTTTATTGTCTCCATGGACGACGACAGAAAGCAGGAAAGTGGCGTAAAGTTAGTAGGCTATTTAAAACGGCTCAATCAACAAACACGAATGAAAACGGCTTTTACTCACAGACATGCAGCTGTTACACTGCATTTGAACATTTTTCCATTAAGAAAATCGGTGGAAAACTTAGTACTGTATAAGCCTGAGAACTACCAGTGAATGAATATAAAAGAACCTCACAAATTTGCCGAGAGTCGGCGCTCCATGAAGAAGGGAAACTTCTGTTGTTAGTCTAGTATCCTCGGTGCCCAAACGACTGGCAAGGGTAACAAAATGCAATAAACATATCAGTGAGTTCAAAACTTCCAAATCAGAATTTTCAGTTGACAGGACACAGCAGTTTATTTAAAACGAAAGATATTCCAGATTTAAAAGATAGAACAAGTATGTGCTTTTGCATTGCATGAGTTTGTAAGTCCATGTTTTAGTCCACTTTACTGCCTAGTATAAGAGAAAAATGTATAATCTGTCATACCTAGTACTTTTGCAACAACAGGTAATAGAGTAGTTAATTACATTTATTATATGCTAGGGGGTGGCAAGGAATAAGAGGCAGAAAAGGTCTTGCTGCAGCTTTGGGTAGGGTAGCCTTACTAAGAATAATTTAATTGTTGCAGCATCTTCATTGTTCCTGTATCATCACCATAGCATTTGAAACGCAAGTAGCGTACTGCATTCACGAGAATTTTCCTAGGTTGGCCTTAAAAACTAATCAGTTTTTGAAATCCTGGGACGTAAACATGAGCATGGGCATATATTGTGCACCATGCGCAGAGTAATACATTACACATTCAAATCGGGAAAACATATGTTAAAGGTTTGCTTCTAAATATATCATTTCCTCACACTACTCAATTCTCATAATACTTAGCGTGATACACTACTTTTTTCCCTTCTTCTTCTTTTCTCTTCGATATGACGTGATGAAGTACAGAATTTTTTACTTTGAATTCAAAAAGAGTTCACGCAACGCATGGGAGTGCAAAGCGTCTGAAGTAATCTGAAACTCTGCCATCACTTCTTGGGGCAACTGTACAAGGGAATATGATGCCCTAAATAAACTTTATGACATCATAAAAATGGTCAATGGTTATTGACTGACGATAAACAACCCTACCACCTACAAGTGCAAAGCATAAGAGAAGTGGGGTACTCAACAGGTCAAATTGAAGGTAAGGAAACCATTCACCCTTCAAAAAAAAAGAGGAAAACTGCCTGATGAACCTATATTACCATCAACATCTTATGATCTTTCATCTAGTAGTAGTTGCACTGAAACTGATGGCAGCAATTATAAGGATGAAGATGAAACTAATCATTCACCAACCAGAAAACACATCAGAAGTAAAGTTGCAACTAACTTGGTGACATACGCTGGAGTATCGACAAATAAAGTTGCTAAAATAGGCAAACAATTGTCACATGATGGTACTGACATTCCAGCTCCAAGTCAAGCAGCAATTTACAACTCAATATACAAAGAGGCTGCTACACTGGAGGAGGAAATGACTGAAAAGTTGCAGTTGAAAACATGGTCTTTACATTTCGATGGAAAGCGGATTGATGAAAATGAGTACCAGGTAGTACAAAAATGAAAGAACCGAAATAAAACTGGATGCATTGCGTCTGGAAAATGGCAAGGCTGAAACTATTGCTGAAGGAATTGCAAAAGTTACTGATGAATACAAATTATGGTATGCAATAAAAGTGATTATTGCTGATACAACTAGCATTAACACTGGGAAAAAAGAGTGGAGTTGTCATATTACAACAAGTGTTCCCGGATAAGTTTCAACAAATCACAATTTAAAGGGCGTCAGCATCACATTCTGGACAGGATTGTCCGTTTGGTGATGAACAAAGAACTTGGCGCTAACACCAATTCTCCAAATATCGAATATCCATTTGTGTCTCAACTAATAAAGAATTATGAAAAACTAAAACCACTATTTGTTAATGGAACAGAAGAAATCCTCAATAAGTCAGGACTGACATAATACGAAGTTTTTGTACCATTTAATACGAGTGTTCAGATTCTTTGAAGAAAAATGGCATTTTCCTTTGATTAACTTACACAAAACTCCAAATATCAGTAAAGTGAGGTGGAATTCAAGAGCAATGCTTGCTATCCTTGCATTCATTCTTATACCTACAACAAGGAAAACTTTGGAGAAGATATGCAGATTCATTTCGTACGAATAGGCAGAGTACTGGTTTACTAATCAGATATACAATGAAAATGACTTCAAGAACTTAGAAATACTGAAACCTTACAAAAAAGCACTAAACCCATTGCGGAATCACTGGAAGCAGGAGCCATCCTTACTCAAGATATCAAGAAGTAATCAGTGTGCAGAATGTGCAATCAAAGTGATGCAGGAACTTTAAGCTGCCTGCAGAAACAAAACCAAACCGCAACTCTGATTTATTCTAGGTAATGAACAGTGATTTTAAGTATTAATGAATTTGTATAAGCTCTTTTGTTTTTTTTATTACATATAAATATACACTTGCAAAAATTGATTTCTTTTTTATTTCGGGGTGACCTTTTTCTAAAACTGAGAGGAATAAGGGTTTTTTCTTTGTTTTTAAGCAAGTTCATCAACTTGAGGTACAGGAACATACTGTTGTAAAAAAGTTATAACCTTACGTACATATCTACCCACATACATGGCCATAACCATCCTAACCAGCCAGTCCTCCATCCCAAGCTTTCTCATTGCCCACTTCACTACCTCTCTAGGGACTCTGTCAAAGGCCTTCTCCAAATCAATGAAAACAAAGTACAGATCCCTTTTCTTTCCTATACATTTTTCCTGAAGCTGTTGAACAATGAATATGGCATCAGTGGTCCCTTTGCCTGGCATAAACCCTATCTGCATCTCATTAATATTTACTCTTTCTCTAATCATACCTTCCAGAACTTTCCATTACCATCATTATCTGATCTAAAAGCTTTATACCTATATAGTTTCCTCTTTCCAGGGAATCACCCTTCCCCTTGTACAGTCGGCCAAAGAAGTGAATGCGGAGTATCCAGAAGGTTTCGGTCAGTGATAATGGATAATACTCCTCTTATATCTTTGCAAGAAGACACCTATTGCGTAAAATTGTAACAGAAAACAATAAATAAATGGCAAAGTACTTATGAATTTCAAAATTGTAGGAAACAGTTTGGTAGTTACGACAATAGGAAAACCTAAACGGAACTAATCGAAATTTCAGAACTATTGCTCAAGGACAATCAGGAATAAGTTGCGGAGTTTAATTCCACTGTGGTAGTAAGCAATTATTTTTGGTAACGTAGGACTGAAAAGAAAAGGCCTTCAGTAAACAAAGAAAATCTGTCATTTTGATTTATTAAATATTTACCGTTAGACACTAGCGAAGAGTTAAGTCATTTATTTCCGTTTTATTGTCTCCATGGATGACGACAGACAGCGGGAAAGCGGCGTAAAGTAGTCAATTTAAAACGGCTCAATCAACAAACACGAATGAAGACTGCTTCCACTCACAGACATGCAGCTGTTACACTGCATTTGGACATTTTTCCATT
The DNA here is from genome assembly GCF_032717465.1 of Coenobita brevimanus. NCBI lineage: Eukaryota > Metazoa > Arthropoda > Malacostraca > Decapoda > Coenobitidae > Coenobita > Coenobita brevimanus. The sequence continues at coordinate 717,351 of NC_137066.1, forward strand.
AAGAAAATCTATGGAAAACTTAGTACTGTATAAGCCTGAGAACTACCAGTGAATGAAATATAAAAGAACCTCACAAATTTGCTGCGAGCTGGTCATTGTAGAATGCAAACTTATGTTATAGTCGAGTATCCTCAGTGCCTGAACAACTGGCAAGAGAATGCAATAAACATATCAGTGAGTTCAAAACTTCCAAATCAGAATTTTCAGTTGACAGGACACAGCAGTTTATTTAAAACAAAAGATATTCCAGATTTAAAAGATAGAACAAGTATGTGCTTTTGCACTGCATGAGTTTGTAAGTCCATGTTTTAGTCCACTTTACTGCCTAGTATAAGAGAAAAATGTATAATCTGTCATACCTAGTACTTTTGCAACAACAGGTAATAGAGTAGTTAATTACATTTAGTATATGCTAGGGGGTGGCAAGGAATAAGAGGCAGAAAAGGTCTTGCTGCAGCTTTGGGTAGGGTAGCCTTACTAAGAATAATTTAATTGTTGCAGCATCTTCATTGTTCCTGTATCATCACCATAGCATTTGAAACGCAAGTAGCGTACTGCATTCACGAGAATTTTCCTAGGTTGGCCTTAAAAACTAATCAGTTTTTGAAATCCTGGGACGTAAACATGAGCACGGGGATAATTCTGTGCACCATGTGCAGAGTAATATAGTACAGTCTCCATACAACACACGATAGGTTATGCAGAACCTCTTGCAAAATCAATTTTACGTTAGAATGTGACGTATATTTACATGTAAAATAGGGGGTTAGGTTCTACGAGGCCCATATTTTTTGTCTTGGATTGCCACTAAGCCTCTTGAAAGTCCTCATTACCAATCAAACAAAAACTTCTGACCTAATCAACACGTCAATAATGGCCGCCCAGCATCACGCAGATTTCACCAGGAGTCACTTTCAGCACACTATTTTATATGCTGTGTATGTATATGTATATGTATTTTAGATAGTCATTAGTAAAAAAAAAAAAAAAAAAAAAAAAAAAAAAAAACTATACTGAAGTTGTCAGCATGGAGTGATTGGCACTTCTCCCTTCTCAGATACATATGAATGCAGTAATTGTGAATAATACACGTCAGTCAAGCAGTATAATTTGTTTGACAGTATGAGCATAGAAAAATACATAAAACTACTTAGATTTCACCCTGTTGTAAATATTGTAACCAGACTGACCATACTGCAATTGGCAGAAGGCACAGGAGTTATTTGCAAGATGTTTGCATAAGGAGGGGGGCAGATATAGGTTGTGATCATCAACTTGTTGTGTCAAAGATTAAAATAAAACTTAAGAAAAATGTTAATGGTAATTGTACAGGAGGTAATAATTATGATTTTGGTGAGCTGAGAAGTGATGAGAACACGAAGGACAAGTTTCGGTGGGAATGTAGGAACAGGTTTCTAGTCCTGCAGACTTTGATGGAATCTGAAGACAATGATATTCCTCAAATGTGGAGAGAGGTAAAAGAGGTTTTGCATGAGAGTGCTAAGGTTACTATTAAGAAAAAGGGAAAAGCGAGAAGGAAAAAGTGGATGTCAGATGAAACATGGAATGCAATTCAGAAAAGGAAAGAGGCGAAGTTAAGAAGTGAAGAACAATATGTTGATGGCCGGGTAGTTGAAGTACTTAGAGCAAAGTACTGGAGTTTACATTCTGAAATAAAGACTTGTTACATGTGATAAGAGGAGGCTATATGGTGAACAGGCAACAGAGACAGAAATTAAGAAAAAATGAAGGTCAGAGCACAAGAGCAGAGTATCAGGCCATAAAGGAGTAAACTGGGACTGAAAAGAGAAGGAAGGAAATACCTGTACAAGACAGAAATGGTAACCTGATGACTGAAGATTTGGATAAAAAAGGAAGGTGGAAAGAGATTTTGATTCTGTTCTAAACAGACCAATCCCAGCTGAAGAGGACATTTTGCCAGCCAAGAGAGATTTGCAGACAGAAACAGGGGATATAACCTTGGAAGAGGTAGCAAAATCTATAAAGGAGTTAAAGAATTTTATGGTCCCAGGAGAGGATGGAATATTTCCTGAAATGATTAAAGTGGAAAATGATGAGTTGATGAATGCGCTTCAGAAACTTTTTAATGTGTCTTGGGATTATGGTAGAATTATAGAAGTGGAAAAATGGAGTGATTATAAAAATACCAAAAAAGGAAGATTTAAGTGTGTGTGGCAACTGAAGGGGGATAACTTTGACACCTGTAGTTGCAAAAGTCTTCCAAAATCCCATTGAACAGAATAGAGCCAGTAATTGACAAAATTTTAAGAGAAGAACAAGCGGGATTTAGAAAGGGTCGAGGTTGTAACGATCAAATTTTTATTGTAAGGCATCTAATGCAACAAGCTAATGAGATGAAAATGCCCCTTAATATGTGTTTTGTGGATTTTGAAAAGGCATTTGATAGTGTTTCAGGTGGAGCTATGTTGAAAATAATGAAATTCTATGGTATACCAGAAAAGTTTGTACATATTATTATAAGCCTGCATGAAGGTACATTTTTTAAGGTAATGGTGGGTGGTTCTTTGTGTGATCCAGTTGAAGTTAGGTCAGGAGTGATTCAAGGAGGAGTTCTTTCACCTTGGCTGTTTGTTTTGGTTATGGATTATGAGAATGGTTGTAAGGAAAACAGGTGCAGGAATTAACTGGAAAGAATTTCCTGTACACCAGGAAACCATTTACTACGCTGGGTGGTAACCATATAACCAAATTTAGGCGCCTGGTGATTCAGTGGGTAATTATTGCGCTCCAATCGGATTGAGCCGGTGAAGGTTTATATCCAAGGGATGGTTGGGGTTGATTGCTCATGTAATGCCACTCACGGATGAGTGAGGCTGGTCACTCTCATCTTAAATGTCGGGACCAACTGCCTAGCCCTGAGCTCCTATGCTCCTCATGGGGCAATGTAGGATTGGATGATGGATGGATTTGGACTATGATACTGATGATGTACTGATTTACGGAAGTATTTACGAGATGCAGAGGGTGCTTGATTGTCTGGTGGAGGAAGGAGAAAAAGTTGGATGGGTAATAAATTGAGGAAAGACTGAAATTATTAATATGAACGTGGAGAACCAAATCGATTGTATAATTGGGAATAATGTGGTGAAGAATGTAGAAAATTTTAAATATTTGGGAACGATTGTATCATCTAATGGATCATTAAACAACGAAATTGAAGAAAGGATTAGACAGGCTTGGCGAGCTGTTGGAATGTTGAAATCTGTTTGGAATAATAATATGCTTTCGGTACATACTAAAGTGAAAATTTACAAGTACATGGTTAGACCAATTTTAATTTACGGGCATGAGTCATGGGACAGTACAATCGCAACAGATCAAAGTATTAGGATTTGAGAATAAAATATGAGAAGGATTTGGGGTAAAGTGGCAAGACGGAGTTACAAATGAAAGAGTAAGGATATTACGAGAGTGGAACCAGTTGATGAATATGTGAGACTGTCTTGCTGGAAGTGGCTGGGGCACATATATAGAAAAGAAGGCAGTTTAATACAGGATGTGCCAGAGTGGACTGCTACAGGAAAAAGAGGCAGAGGTAGGCTGAGGAAAACCTGGTTGAGGACAATGAAAAGAGAAGCAGGAGAGGAGTGTTGGTGGGACCTGGAGGAGATGGTAAGAGACAAAAATTTGTGGATACAGTTCACTGAGGCCCTATGCATCCCATGGGGTGCCACAGGAAATAACTGATTGACTGCTTGATAATTCACAAAAACTGAACTCACACAATCATCTTACCTAAATATTTACGTCAACACGTAGTGTCTTCACATAGCCAAATTTTCTCAACCAAAGACTGTCAGTTCATAACAAAGACCAGGCACAAAAACTTTTTTTTTTTTTAACTCATTGCACTAAAGGTGAAAACATGAATTTTACTGATCTTTCATCAGTAACTTTTCTTTCCAACAAAGAAACTATCCACATTGTAAATACATCCGACTCATTTCATTTGTCCGGTCGTTTGCATTTAAACTCCTACACCACACGTCACTTTGCCCAACAATTTTACATTTTCCTTTGGAATAAATGCTTTCCTTGTGTTCATAGCACTTTCAGGGTTCTTAGGCATAACTAGAGTTAGTTTGGAACCAAGTGCTCAGAGTTCTAAAGAAATAAGCAAATAAATGCTTCTCATCACAGCAACCATCCACTGAACCACACAACACTAAGGCAGGCAGTGGCAGGTGGTATGGGACATGGGTCACGTGGGTCGGGTCGGGTCGGGTCGAGGAGGCCAATCAGTGACCGACAAAAGCATAACACAAGAGTTGTAAACAAATGCAGTCATCTGGAAATCCAATATCTAAACACACCCACTTCCCACACAGTTTCCCTCGCACAATTGAGTGGAATTACCGTGCTGTTAAGTCATCATGGGAGAAATTAAATGCCCGTGTTATTGTAAGATCACTGTTTCTGTCTTAAATCGCGACTCTACAGTACATTACATATTCAAATCGGGAAAACATACGTTAACGGTCAGCTTCTAATATAACACTGGCTCATGTTATTATTTCTCATAATTCCTAGCATGATATACTTTTTTTCTTTTCTTTTTGAAACGACATGATGAAGTACAGAATTTTTTACCTTGAACTCAATAAGTTTTCATAGAACACATGGCAGTGCAGAGTGTCTGCAGCAATCTGAAACTTAGCCATCACTTCTCGGGGCGACTGTACACATTTACAATTACACTCGTCAGCTAACCATTTGGGACAACACGCTCATATATAATGATATTTCTCAGGTCAGTGACTAACCTCACCCCTGTATCTCCTGAAGCCTTCAACATATCAGCAGTCAACCCAGACACACCTGCTGCCTTCCCCACCTGCATCCTGCCCTGCTCACAGTACCTGCATCCTGCCTACGACTTCACTCACAGTACCTGCATCCTGTCTATTGTCTCACTCACAGTAGCAGCGTCAATCAAAGGCCAAGGGCCAAACACTGGGTATGCAGGCTCCAAACTTTCCCTGTCCCAGTCAAATTCCTCATTCAACAACCAGCTATAATGCTCTCCCCAGGCATCTTTAATATCCCCACTGTTCACCATTGACCTTCCTTCATCATTCTTCACACACACTGCTCACCTATAATATCCCTGTTCTCCCACTTCACCTGATTTGCCACCTTGAATACCACGTTCTTCCTTTACACCCATTTTACGTTATTATGGACTCATAGTTTGCCCTGTATATCTCTTTTCTAGCTCTACATTTGGCAATCAAGTATTCCTCTTTGTTACCACCCTTCGTCCATTCCCGGAAAAGTCTTCTCTTCTCCTTAACTACAGCTTCTACACCCTTGTCCCACCATCAAGTTACTTTATGTCCTGGGGGACCTCTTGTCCATCCACTCACTGAATCAGTAACTCAGCAGATTGTTCTTGACGGCTCTGTACTGATCACTAACACTTCCGTCCATGTCTCCCTGTTCAGCCACCACTCTACTCGTCTCGATAAAGAAGGCATCGTTTAATGAGGGGTTTTTCACCTTCCATATTTTCCTCCTGGGCACACATGTCTTCAACTTCACCCACCCGCTCCTTTACCACCAAAACACCCACCCACACACCCACTCCTCACTCCTTAACCACAATAATATACACCCACCCACCCACTCCTCACTCCCTATAGCTTTAACATCCCTCACTAACTGCTTACCAGCTGTCCCGACCACAAAATAGTTGCTCTTTCCCTGACTCTCGAATGTAATCAACCTACTCCCTCTCTTCCTAATACGTGGGATGCATACAATAATGTTCATTGTGTGTGTGTGTGTGTGTGTGTGTGTGTGGTGTTTATATATTTCACACTCATATAACATTCACCTCTACTACAATCTTTTCACTCTAAGCTGGCCTAAAATTGCCATCTCTCCATATTAAGTGCTGAGTTGTAACAATTAACATTAGAATATGATGCTAGTCACGAAGAAGTGCTACAGAATGGATGTAGAGCTGTAGTATTGTCTCTTTCTGATGCTGTGCAATAAGCTAATAATAATAATAATAATAATAATGATAATAGTAGTAGCAATAACAATCATAATAGTAATAATACCAATAATAATAATAACACTTCCTATGCCAGTGTTCTTCTGGGACCATCTTGTACGTTTATTATATTTTACATTCAAATTTTTATCCATTTCTTTTATATTTTCAAAAACTTTTCCATTTTGTTACTTTTTCCAATATTTTTTTTTTTCCAATATGTTTCTCTCTAAAATTTTTTCATTTTTCATATTAAACTTTTTCACAATTTTCAATACATTTTATTTTGTCAAATTTTCAAAACCTTCTCCATTTTCTGTTACATTTTTCTCCCACTTTGTTATATATACTAATGTCAGTTTTTCATTTTTTCATTCAATTTTTTCCATTATATTTTTTTTCATTATTTACACTTTCAAAAAAAAAAAATAAATAAAAAAAAAAAAAAAAAAAAAAAAAATCAAATTGTACTTTTACTGATACTTTCTTTCCATAATATATTTTCCTTCATTATTTTTTGTTATCCAATATATATATTTTTTTATACTGTTATTATATACTTTTGCCTTTTTTTCAGTTTTTATTCGCCATTTTCTTAAAAAAAAAAATATATACATATATATATATATTATTCAATACACATTTTTATTTTCATTTTAAATTGTCAAAAAGGAAAAAAATTTCATTATTTTTTTCTTACATTTTTTCACAGGTTTTTTCTATGTGCCCCTGCAGGCTCCCTAAAACTTCCTCATGAGAGATTTATTTTGCATATTTCAGGTGATTAACACACACACACACACACACAATTTCCTTCCTTTGGTCTCCCCCTCCCCCGCGCGCTCTCTCTCTCTCTCACACACACACAAATCTCCTTCCTTATTATTTCATGCCTTTCTTCCTTCTGTTCCCTTCCGCCCCCTCCCTCTCTAACACACACACACACACACCGGACCAGCCAGAGCAAACGGATGTGCCTCAACCACCTCTGCAAACCTTAAGTAGTTTTCAGGAATTATGTTTGTCCTGTCTCCTATAGTCTTAAGTTTAAAATACAGTCTACCAAAAATGTAAAGAGCTATTGTCAGTAAGTATACATGTTTACAGGAATCTTGGTAACAGCTGTTTAGTACTGTAACCAACCATCAAACATGTCCAACAATGTAAACATCGAGGGACCTGAATTTCCAAGATTTGACAGTGAAATGAGTGTGATGGATTTAGTTAAAACAGTGATTATGAGATTTAGTGAACCAGAAAAGAAAGTGGAGGATCTAATATCAAGAAACATGCCTGAAAATACCAAAAGCACTACAGAGTCTGATACAGACCAATGAGACGAACCAGGAGATTTAGAATTTGAAATGAGAAAATATCGAATTAAGAAGAAAATTAGAAGAAAGCAGTAACAAAATGAAGAAGGTGAGCAGTGTGTCAGAAGAGCAAAAGGCTAAGTGGGCACACGTGGAAGAACAGAAAGAATTGGTCTGCTTAAGGGAAATCATTCAGGAAGAAAGGGAAATGAACAAGAAAAAATGGAAGAAAATGTAGTGAAAAAAATGATGAAGAAAGAGAAAGATTGCACCCCTGTACAAAAATAAAGGTGAGCGGAGTGAGTGCAAAAATTATCGTGACATAAGTTTACTGAGTGTGGTAGGGAAGGCATATGGAAGAATTATCATAAAGTAAGGTAGATATCAGATGCCCTAGTGAGTGATGAACAAGGTGGCTTTAGGAGTAGCAAAGGATGTGTGGATCAAATATCTGCAGTGAGACAGATAGCAGAGAAGGCTTGTGAGAAGGACTATAAGGTGTTTATGGCATTCATGGATCTGGAAAAAGCATACGACAAAGTAGACAGAGAGGGATTGTGGAAAGTTCTGCACATGTACAGTGTAGATGGTAAGCTGCTAGGTGCTGTCAAGAGTTTTTATGATGGTAGTGAAGCATGTGTAAGGCTTAATGGGCATCTAAGTGAATGGTTCACGATTAGTGTGGGTGTGTGACAAGGTTGTGTGATGTCCCCGTGGTTGTTCAACATATATATATGGATGAGGTGATGAGAGAAATAAAAACATAAGTAATGGAGAGAGGGATGGCGTTGGTAATGAATGGTGACGGATGGAATATCTCAAATCTGTTGTATGCTGACTATGCAGTACTGCTTGCAAGTATCGGACAGGAACTTGGTAGGCTAGTGCTGAGTTTTGCTGATGTCTGTGAGCGTCGTGCCTCAAGAGTAAATGTAGAAAATAGTAAAGTGATGGTTATTGAGAGAGAAGGTGACTCCCAGTGTGATGTTACAGTGAATGCAGAGAGACTGGAATTGGTGTGAGAGTTCAAATACCTGGGTACAGTGATAGAAAAGAGAGGAAAATGTGCAACAGAAGTTGAAAGTAGAGTGACACAAGGATGTAAAGTAGCTGGTGCAATGAAGGCCTTGATAAGAAACAGAGGCTTGAGTGTTGCAGCTGCATGAGGCTTACATGAAGGAGAGTTAGTGCCAACTTTAACATATGGATACGAGACTATGGTGTGGCATGAAAATGAAAAGTCAAGAGTAAGAGCAGTGGAGATGGGACTGCTGAGGAATGTATGTGGAGTACAGAGGGTGGATAGGATACAAAATAATGTGATTCGTGAAAGGTGTGGAGTGAAGAAGTCGGTGGACAGCAGAAACGAAGCGTGTGTACCAAGATGGTATGGTCATGTGGAAAGAATGGATAACAACAGAGTGGTGAAGAAGGTATATCTGAGTGAATTTGAAGGAGGGAGGAGGCGAGGTAGGCCAAGAAGGTGGAGAGATATGGTGGATGAGTGTGTGACGAAGAGAGGTTTGGAAGTCGGTGAGGCTAGGGAACTGACAGAAGATCAAGATGGCTGCATGAATGTTGAGAGGAGAAGCGCACGATCAAGGATTTGGCACCCCTTTTTAACGTGGCACGTCCGGATTGACTCTTGGATACGTTTATGTGAAGCTACAGAACGTGGTGCATGTTGTTGGCGTATCTGATACAGCCAGGATTCTGGGGGCTTGAATGATGAGTGAATGGAAGCGTGGCCCACCGGACTGGGCAAAATTGGGCTGTCTGGACACTGTTACTCCTCATCCTGCCCTTGGGTGAGAAAGAAGGTCTGGATGATGATGAAGACGAGAAAACAGTGAGAGAAACAGTGGAAAGGAATAGATGTGTGGTAATATTTGGAATGGGAGGAGGAAGAAAAGGTCAGATCTGTGAGACTTGAGAGAGACTCGAATCAAAGGAGAAAAATACTGGGCAAGATCAACCCTGAAGGAAACAAGTGAGAAAAAGAAATTGAGGAAGTAAGGATGATAGGGCCATATAAGAAAGGAGAAGCAAGACCAATGAGAGTTTAGTTGTTGTCAGAAAGTGTGTAAACAATATACTTAAAGTGACCTGGAAACTAAGTAGAGAGGCAGGGATGGAAAATATTATAGTAAGAAAAGATCTGAATGAAGAAGAAAGAGAAGTTTTAAAATCTTTGAAGGAACAAGGAAAACAATGACAGGACAGACGAAGAATGTAAAATTTTTTTTTGGAGAGTGATGGATATGAAAGTAAGGAAGTGGTATGTGAGGAACTAGAAGTGAAGGAAACAAGATGGCTGGATATGAATACGAAAAAGTGAAGAATGAGTAAAGATAAATCAGGGGCAGTAAATGTAAGTATCATGTATAGTAATGTGGATGGGTTAATATCTAAGAAAGGGGAAACTGGAGACTATATAAATGAAAAGAATCTGAAACTGTTTGCTTGGTGGAGACAAATATAGCCTGAGATGTTGATACAAAATTATTTGGATGGAAAAATTATAGTATCTGGAGGGAGGATAGAGAAAGCAAGTTTGGGGGAGGCATAATGATTTTAACCTGTAATGACCTAAGAGCAAAAAATACAGAAATTGAAAATACAATGGCTGAACTTTGGGGAACTGAAGTGGAGGACTGTTATGGAGAAAAAATAGATGTAATAGTATTTTATATGCCCCCCAAAACTAGGGCATGGACAAAAGATTATGAGCCGTTAATACGAGAATCCATTAGTAAAGAAAAGATGTTAACTGAATGAAGAAATAGAATAATAATAATAATGGGAGATTTTAATGGTGAAGCTGATTGGGAAAGTATGGATGCCGGGAACAATGAGGAATCATGGGGAAATAAATTAATGGATTTGGTGATGGAAAACATGTTAACCCAATTAATGAAAATACAAGAATTAGAGATGACAATGAACCATGAAGGCTCGACTACCTACCAATGTCCCTCTGGTAAAAGTGATCATCTGGTTATTGAGATGGAAGTGGCGGGAGTAAGGGAAGGAGAAAGGGATGAAAAAACACAAAGAAAATAGATACAATTATAGGAAGGCAGACTTTGCTTCCCTGAAAAACTTTTTTCTAAAATGCAGACTGGAGTAAAATGAATACAACCTCATATGTTGATGAGAAATGTGAATTTTTGATAGAAGCATATAAAACAGGAGTTAGAATATATGTCCCAAAATTCTCCACAGCAGTGGAAAGGAAGAAAGAATGGTTTAACAACAGATGTAGAATGGCACGCGTGGCAAGGAAAAAAAACATGGAATAAAGTGACAAGAAGGTATAGTGAAAGGGCTTGGGAGGAGTATAAGAAAGTAAGAAATGAACATGTAAGGGTGCAGAGAGAGGAAGAAAGGAAATATGAAAAAGATATTGTAACTAAATGTAAAAAAGAGCAGAAACTATTTTATAGGTTGGTAAATGGTAAAATGAAAGTTAAGGACAGTATAATATGACTAAGGGATGGTGATGAAACTTACGAAATAGACGAAGAATTGTGCGAAATATTGAACAACAAGCTGCTGTCAGTCTAAGTGTTGGAAGACGAATTAAGGGAACCTGAAATGGAACCCAGGATGACGGGAATGGCAGAAATTACAGTTGACGTGAATGAGGTGCTACAACTGATGAGGGATTTGGATGTAAGGAAAGCAATGGGATCAGATGGTGAGGCTGGATGGATCCTGAATGAATGTGCAGACCAGTTAGTGTGGCCTCTCTATGTCATCGTCCAGACCTCACTGGAAAATGGGCCGTTACCTAAAGATTGGAAAAGGGCAAGTATTGTGCCAATCTTCAAGGGAGGAGACGGGGAAGATCCACTCAATTACAGACCTGTATCACCTACTAATATTGTTTGTAAAATCTGTGAGAAAATTATTAGAAAAAGATGGATAAAGTATTTAGAAGAAAATGAAGTGATAACACCAAGACAATTTGGTTTTAGGGAAGGAAGATCTTGCATTACCAACCTATTAAGTTTCTACAGCAGGGCAACAGACGTCATACTAGAGAGAGAGAGGGATGGGCAGATTGTGTCTATCTTGATCTCAAGAAAGCATTTGACAGGGTGCCCTATAGGAGACTGCTGAGGAAGTTGAAGACCTTTGGAGGGGTGCATGGGAAACTATTAAGGTGGATGGGAGATTATTTGATAGGAAGGCAGATGAGACGTTATAAGAGACAAAGTGTCACAATGGAGAAACGTGACTAGTGGAGTACCCCAGGGCTCTGTCTTAGCCCCAATAATGTTTCAGATATATGTAAATTGTTTGCCAGAGGGGTTTAAATAGTTATATGAGTAAGTTCGCAGATGATGCTAAAGTCAAGAAACATATTAAAGGTACTGATAGTTGTAAAAAACTGCAAGAGGACTTGGACAAACTCCACAGCTGGAGCCAGACTGGGAAAATTGATTTTAACCCGCAGAGTGCGAGCCATGGCTCAGGCTGGGTAGTGTCACATTGCAAGCCACAGCTCAGGCTGTGCTGGCCGTGCCTCACCACTAACTACTCCAGCCCTACTCCACTTATGCATGGCGCTACGCAAAGATGGAAAGAAAAAGAGGGCCCTACGCAAAGACAGAGAGATTTATTATTATTTTTTATTTTTCACCAGATGATGCCCTGGATGTTTATCTTCAAGTTCATAATAAAAGAGGCAGAGGTAGCCCGAGGGAAACCTGGTTGAGGACAATGAAAAGAGAAGCGGTAGAGGAATGTTGGTGGGCCCTGAGGGAGATGGCAAGAGACAAATATTGGTGGAGAAAGGTCATCGAGGCCCTATGCATCCCGTGGGGTGCCACAGGAAATGACTAATTGATTGATTTATATATATATATATATAAAAAAAAAAAAAAAAAAAAAGGTCCCTTCATTTTTTGCACACCACAGGGTGGGATGGGAGGGGAAGGTAACTGCACAATCCATAAGTTAATGCCAAGAAGTGTCATGTATTAGAAATGGGAATGAGTGAAAAAGACCGCACTGGACATATAAAATGAGCAATGAGATAATCAATACAAGATATGGAGACAGGACAACACAAGCTTACCTCAATTCCTGTATACTACAAATAGGTAAATACATACACACACACACACGAAGTTCCACAAGATATCCAATGAACCAGCCGAGTAGGTTGTTAGGCGGCAATAAATATCAGGGAGGTCATTAGCCTGTCCCCTAATTACTACACGAATCATCATTAACTCAAGGTCATTACATTTCTCTTAATAACCATTAGGTATAATTAGGTCAAGTTCAAGTAGATCATTGGGCAATGTTAAGTATCAGGTACGTCATTAAAGCTTCCCCTAATTAGTTTCCTCTTAATGATCATTATAATTCCCATACATCATTAACCCCTCATCAGGTACGTCATTAAAGCTTCCCCTAATTAGTTTCCTCTTAATGATCATTATAATTCCCATACATCATTAACCCCTCTAATTAGGGTCAATACATTAATTATCTGGCATGTCGTTAGCCTCTCTAATTAGGTCAAGTAGTTCACTGCGCGGCGTTATCAGGTACGTCATTAGCCTTTTCCTTAATTAGTCACCTCTTAACAATCAATGTAATTCTCATACATTGTTAGCCTCTCTAATTAGGTTGTTAGGTGTCGATTGGTATCAGGTACGTCGTCAAACTTTTCCCGAACTAGTCACCTCTTCTTGACGATCATTATAACTTTCATGTCGCTGGCCTCTCTCACTAAGGTCCATATATTAACTAAAAATCTTTCCCCAAATTCGGAAATATTGCTGTTCATACTATATTTAAAATATGCACAATACAGTAATAATAATAATATATACTACAAATAATATATGCATGAGAATGATAATAATAATAATCATACATCCTGCAAAAAATACATGCATAATAATAATGATAATAAAAATAGCAATAATAATGATAATATACAACTACATCCTACAAAAAATACTGCATAATAATAGTAATAATGATGACAATAATAATAATAATAATAATAATTAGAGATGTACTGATACCAAAATTCTGACCGATACCGATACCACAAAACTGGACTGATATTGATATTACTACCAATACCAGTGTACTGGAGACCAATCTGTTAGGCCGTTGCCCATACTAGTGAGACATTCTTCTTTTCAAGTTTGTCATTAAACCACTTCGCACCCATGTACTCAAAATAATATCTATCTATCTATCGCCAGACGCCTCAATCCTATATGGGGTGGCCACAAACAATCGCCTCCACGTCACCCTGTCCCCCGCCATTTCACTGCCCTGCTCCCAATTCACACCCCTCTCTCTCATATACCTCTCCACCCCATCCCTTCATCTCATCTTCGGCCTCCCCCTCCCTCGAAATAATGATACTAAATTACTGGGTATTACCATTAATTTATTTTTCATCCCAATAAACATCCAAATTCTATTCAATAAAATAACTTCCAGTGAGTGATATGCTACGCACTAAATTCCTTTTAAGTATTGCTAGTATCGGCTGAAAATCAGTGATACCGATTCCAATACGCTAAAAATGGGCCGATACCACCAATTCCAATACATCGGTACATCTCTAATAATAATAATAATAATAATAATAATGATCATACTAGTACTGCAAATAATGTATGTATAATAAGAGTAATAGTAATAATAATGATAATAATAATAAAATAATAGTAATAGTAACTAACACTTCATACTACAAAAAATAACATACAATACACACTACATTAACAAAAATAATCATACTTCATACTGCAATAAAAATATATCTATATACTAGAAAATAAAAAAAAATGCATAGAGCCAGCCCTTGTTCTAAACTGAATGGTGTGGTGTGGAGTAAGAATCAATCTCCTTGGTTACTAGTCAAATCAACCCTCCATTTTGGCTAAGAAGTGAGCAAAAAGGAATTATAGATCTTTGTTTAGGAATGAGTCTCCTTGGTTACTAGTCAAATATATCCAATCTCTCTACACCTGGCCATCAATTGAGCTGCAAGGAGTATGAATGAGTCTCCTTGGTTTCTAGTCAAACTAACCCTCCATTTTGGTTAGGAAGTGAGTAAAAAAGGGGATATGGATCTTTGTTTAGGAATGAGTCTCCTTGGTTACTAGTCATATCAACCCTCCATTCTGGCTAAGAAGTGTGCAAAAAGGAGTTAGGGATCTTTGTTAAAATGAGTCTCCTTGATTATTAGTCAAATCAATCCACAAATCCAATATCCAAGGCATGGCTATACACAATGCATACTAAAAAAATAAAAATCCTATACTATAAATAATAATAATAACTGCTGTTTATACTAGAAATAAAACACAACACAATACTTTATTAATATTAAATAAAGACTACTACATACAGCAATAAAGTCTATCTATTCTGCATACTAGAAATAAAAATCATACTCTATACTATAATAATAATAATAATAACAAATACAGCAAACAATATACTGCAATAAAAACTCTATCTATTCTGCATACTAGAAATAAAAATCCTACTTTATACTACACAAAATAATAAAATGGCACTACATAAAAATAAATACATACGATAAACTAATAAAAATATATACATCATCCTACATACTGCAATACAAACATACATTCTACATACATTATAATATACTGTACATACTCTGCATACTACAATAATAATAAGACAATAATAATAATAATAATAATAATAATAATAATAAATAAATATTGAAAAATGCACATAATATGGCATTACCAGTGAAAAATCATCATCATCATCATCGCATTGGCACCTGAGTCTGATGGTGTTGCTACTGAGCCCTGGCAACCTATCCGTCAACAGCGCGTTTCATTTCACGTATGTATGCGTGTGATTAATAACACTAGTGTATAATAATGTTCATGTATAATATTCATGTATACTGTAATAATCTTTGTGTATAATAATATTTGTGTACAATAATATTCGTGTATAATAATATTCATGTATGATAATATTCGTGTATAACAATATTCATTTATAATAATATTCGTGTATACTGTAATAATATTCATGTATAATAATATTCGAGTATAATAATGTTCTTGTATAATAATGTTCATGTATAATAATATTTGTGTATAATAATAAACGTGTATAATAACATTCGCGTAAAATAATCTCCGTGTATAATAATATTCGTGTACAATGAACTGTCGAGTACCGTGGACAATAGGGCCTGGACAAAGATCGTGCTACTCAAACCTGCGTTGCTCAATATGTTTACATGTATGACGGTACAGTTTGCATTGGCGACTTTCCAAAACACTCTTACCCCCCCTTACCACCCTAACCCACATAAATTACCCCCTGCTTATACCCACTATCAGGTAAAACACTGAGAGATATCATCATCATCATCATCCAGCCCTCCTTTCCCACCCTAGGGCATGGTGAGGAGTTGCAATGTCCAGACAGCCCAAATTTGCCCAATCCAATGAGCCATGCTTCCATTCACTCACTATTGAAGTCCCCGGAATCCTGGCTTTATCCGATACGCCAGAATCATTCACCACATTCTGTAGCTTCACATGAACACATCTGAGAGTCAATCCGGAGGCTGTCACGTTAAAAAGGGGTGCCAAATCCCTGATCATGCAATTCTCACAACATTCATCCAGCCAGCTCGATTTCTTGTCAGTTCCCTAGCCTCACAAACTTCCAAACCTCTATTGTAACTATTATAATTATAAACATTACTGGTAATAATAATAGCATTAATAAAAACAAAATTTGGACTGGGCACCCTTGTGTTGTTGATGCGCAGCTCTCCAGCACTCTCTCCCCGCTCCCCAACCCCAATGTTGTTGTTGTCTTAAAAGATTCGCCTTCTCTTGCATCATGTGGCCTTCGGATGGGACATAAAGCCGTACTCTTAGGCGAAAATTTATGGGTTTCGCAGTTTGGGGGGAAAAAATGGAATAAAAATGTTTGCCAGCCATAAAAAAATTACTTCTTTGTCAACGTGGTTTCGTAAGTTAGCATTCAGTTTTACACTCTTTGTTTGATTTTGCGCTTCCCAGCATATTTCCGACAGACACCATATGGTTGTTCTTTCTCTGACGCTCCACATAATGCCCGATACGCTTCTCAGTCAGCCTCACGAGAACATTACGAACATTCACTGCCACCACGTTCGTATCACTAGGGTTTCCACAAACAGTACGATCTTCTTTATCTGCTCCTTGTCCTTCCATGCCTTTTTGCCAATTCTACCTGCCTCTTTCCCTCCTCTACCTCCTTTACTATCTCAAATTTGGGTATAATTTCCACCTGCCTCTTTCCATCCTCTAACTCCTTTACTATCTCTCTCTCTCTCTCTTACACACACGCAATCTTGCTGCACAGAGTGGGTAGAACTTGGAGTGACCCAAGAAAGGACTGATAGTGCAAAACTGAATGAAGAATGTGGAACTGCATGCTAACTTACAAGAACATATGGATGAAAGGTAATTTTTTTCTGATTAGCAAACATTTTTGTTCCATTTCATTCCTTAAAACTGCAAAGCCCATATGAGTGTGGGGTAAAGTTGGCAAGACGTGAGAAAGACTGATAGCGAAATCGAATGAAAAATTTGGAAATGAACACTAACTCTGGAGGAATCAGGGAGAATGAGGCCGTATTATATTCAGCAGTGATTCCATTAGGTTGTTACAACTTTAGGTCGTTTGGAGTTTCGGCCACAAGACATGTACGCCCCCAGAAGCTCTAGGTCATGAGATGCTTGGGCTTACGAGTGAGAAAATTACATAAAACTGTACCAACCTAACCTAATCTTACCTAACTTCAGCAAAGTCATCTGTATTCAATTTAGGCTGTATGTTATTTAGGACGTTAAGTGATTCGGCTGTTTGTCAGTTTGGACAATACGGCCAAATTGACTTACGGACAAAACGATCAGGGACGCTTATGAGAACGCACGTATGAAAGCATTTTTTTCCTCTCTGATTAGTAAACATTTTTGTTTCATTCTGTTCCCTAAAACTGCAAAACCCATATGAGTGTAAGGTAGAGGTCGGTGAGGCACGAGAAAGAACCAATAACGGCATGCTCAATCGGTAGGAAATGTGTTGGGAAGAGCGATCTCGAATGAAGAATGTGGAACTGAATGCTAACTTACAAGTACACAGATGAAAGAGTAATTTTTTCTGATTAGCAAACATTTTCATTCCACTTTGTCCCCTTAAATTGTGAAACCCATGAATTTTCACATCAGCATACAGCCTAAGGACCAGACCAAACCAATTCATAGTCCTCTAGTTTGTCTTCTGTATTTTCCTGACTGTTTTGATGGTTTTACGATCTAGTTTGTCTTCTGTATTTTGCTGCCTATTTTGATGGTTTTCTGTATTTTCCTGGCTATTCTGATGGTTTTAAGATCTACAGTAATTTGTCTTCTGTATTTTCCTGACTATTCTGATGGTTTTAAGATCTACAGTAATTTGTCTTCTGTTTTTTCCTGACTATTCTGATGGTTTTAAGATCTACAGTAATTTGTCTTCTGTTTTTTCCTGACTATTCTGATGGTTTTAGGATCTAGTTTGTCCTCTGTATTTTGCTGACTGTTCTCATGGTTTTAAGATCTAGTTTGTTTTCTGTATTTTCCTGATTATTTGACGTTAAGATTTCCTCCCTCAGAACCCTCATTACCATCACATTCCTTAAGCCGTACCTACGATAAAATTGCGAAACCAATAAATTTTCACTGAACCCTACGGCCTTGAGTGTGCCCAGGACGATACCCGGATGTAAGCCACACAATCGTGGTGAATTCGGCGGGTGACGTGACCGCAAGCAACTTTCAAATTTCATCGCCAGACCAGCTGACTTTCTGAGTGAGCTCGAGTTTTGCCGGTTGTTGATGTGACCTGTTGCAGTATGCTGACCGTATTACAACAAACACGTGTTACTCAGTGAATGGAGGTGCATGATCAGGGATTTGGCATCCCTTTTAATGTGACAGCATCCAGATTGACTCTATTGGATTCATTTATGTGAAGCTACAGAAATTGGTGAATGTTTTTGGCGTATCAGATAAAGCCAGGATTCCGGGGACTTGAATGATGAGTGAATGGAAGCTTGGCCCGTTGGATTGGATCTCCTTTCCCACCTGGGAAAGGAGATCCAGATGTTGATGATGATAATATGATTTGCGTATAATACAGCATGAAACTGGACGAACTGTCAACAAGTAGGTTGCCTGAGTACAATAATGACAACTTTTGACTCATATGCCACAACTATACTATCATCTCCATTACCATCATCATCCAGACCTCTTTTCCTACCGAAGAATAAGGTTAGGTAGGGTCACAAAATAGACAGATAGACACAGACAGATGGACAGACAAAGATAAACTACCCAAAAATTCTGGTATGCAAACAGACAGAAAAACTGCTTATATAATCAATAAAAATTATACACAATTTTGATTTAACGATTGTGAAAAAGGGCAGTGGATGATGGTGCAGTCCTAACGAGAGAGGGCAGTGTTTGGAAACTCCCTGAGCTGTTGTTTGCAGATGATACTGTGTTGTTAAGTGAAGAGGAAGGGGAACTGCAAGGTTTGGTGAATGAGTTTGGGAGACTGTGTAAGAAACGGAATCTAAAGTTGAATGTAGGGAAGAGTAAAGTTATGGTCTTTGAGAGAAGTGAAGTCAGTGAATGTACAGTGAGGCTGGAAGAGGATGACGTGGAAAATTTCAGTGCGTTTAAGTACTTGGGTAGTGTGATGAAAAAGGATGGAAATTTAGAGGGTGAAGTGCTTGAAAGGAAGACAGGTTGCTGGTTCTTTGAAAGCAATGGTAAGAAACAGGGAAGTGAGCATGGAAGTGAAAAAGTTACTACATGACAGTATTGTGATACTGACTCTAACGTATGGAAGTGAAGCTTGGACCTTGTTGGAGGGACACAGGTCAAGAGTGAGAGCTGTGGAAATGAGTTATTTGAAAGGAGCACATGGGGTTACGTGGAGAAACAGACTGACAAATAAGGAAGTGAAGGAGCGTTGTGGTGTGGAGTTACAAGGAGAGACAGACTGACAAATGAGGAAGTGAAGGAGCATTGTGGTGTGGATGTGGAGTTACATGGAGAGACAGACTGACAAATGAGGAAGTGAAGGAGCATTGTGGTGTGGATACTGATGTGAGAGGAAGTGTTAGGAGAAACACACTGAGGTGGTTTGGCCACGTGGAGAGGATGGAAAGCGAGAGGCTGACGATGTTTATATGAAGCTACAGAACGTGGTGAATGTTTTTGGCATATCCGATAGCGCCAGGATTCCGGGGGCATGAATGATGAGTGAATGGGAGCGTGACCCACTTGATTGGGAAAATCTGGGCTGTCTGAACATTGTTACTCATCACCCTGCCCTAGGGTGGGAAAGGTCTGGATGATGATGATGACAATAATATGTAATAATAATAGCAATAATAATGTAAAGTATATTATTATTTGATGCACAGGTAATAATAATGATGATGATGATGATACAAAATAAAAATAATAATAAAAATAATAATAACAACAACATTGTACTAATAACACTAATAAATACACTAACACTAATAACAATAATAACATCTTATACTAATAATACTAACACTAACACTACACTCAAAAATATAAATAAATAATGATAATGACAATACTAATAAAACAGCAAAATAAATAAATAATAATAATAATAATAATAAACCACTTATCACATTACCTCAAGACCACACCCTTTCAGATGCAAGATGGCAGTGGGGTGGTCAGTAGAGGCTCAGGAGGTCAGTCCCTTGTTAAAGATCGGCTTCGTTTGCTTGTTTCTATATCTTGATGCCTTCTACTTGCCTATTTATCCATCAAGCTGTAACATTAGATTAGCACTAGAATATTGCATTGAGATGGTTTGGCCATGTGGAGAGGATGGAGGATGAGAGACTGACTAGGAGTGTGTACGTTGTCTCTCAGAAACAGAAAAAATGTAGTCATGAATTTAAGTGGTCACCTCTTGGTGGCTCTCCATGCTGCTTGATCTCTGGCAGCCTCTCACACTCCACACCCCGCTGTTATACTCCACGCTGCCTGATCTCTGGCAGCCTCTCACACTCCACACCCAGCTGTCATCCTCCTTCCCCAACACATGCCCAAATAAACATAAAAAAATAGTCATGAAGAAGTGCTATGGCAAGGATGTAGAGTCATTACCTGGAAATGGAATGAAAAATACCAGTAATAAATTACTGGTCAGTAAAAGGGTGGTGGTAGTAGTAGTAGTGGTGGTGGTGGCGGTAGTAGTAGTAGTAGTAGTAGTAATAGTGGTACTAGTGGTGGTGGTAGTAGTAGTAATAGTGGCAGTAGTGGTAGTGATGGTATTAGTAGTAGCAGTAGTAGTAGTACCAGTGGTGGTGGTAGCACTAGTAGTAGTAGTAGTAACCATCATCATCTGTGCCTCCTTTCCCACACTAGGGAGGGGTGAGGAGCAGCAACATTCAGTTGTTGTGGTGGTAGTAGTGGTAGTATTAGCAGTAATAATAAAACTAATAGTAATAAAAAATACTAATAATAATTGGTAGTACTAGTAGTAGTAGTAGTAATAATGGTACAGTAAGCCCTTGATTATCCAACATACAAGAGCCAAAGGCATGACCGGATATGGGCAATGTCTGGATATAGATCAATATCCTCTACTGTACCCATACCCTACCTACTATCCATACCCACCCTATATGTACAGTACCCCATCTAATTTGGGCAGTGTTCTGCCATCTT
Source organism: Coenobita brevimanus (assembly GCF_032717465.1). Lineage (NCBI taxonomy): Eukaryota > Metazoa > Arthropoda > Malacostraca > Decapoda > Coenobitidae > Coenobita > Coenobita brevimanus. The sequence goes on from NC_137066.1 coordinate 738,521, forward strand.
TCAGCTGTTTTTAAACATCACAATGCACACTGCAATATGCAATATAATCCTAGACACTAGGAAAGCACTGCATAAACAATAACAATGATAAAAAAACACACAGTACTTTCTACCCAGTGAACAGCAGACAGGTGTGGTGACTGGGCAGGCTGCAGCAGGTGTACAGGTATGCCAGGTGGTCTACTGGCTAACACTGACACCTAACACAGGTCAAAGAACATCTCCTCCTCCTCCTCTCCCACCTGCTGAAGCCAGCCAATGTGCAGGGACATGCAGCCAGGTGATGGAGCCCTACCCACCCCAGGACTCTCTGAAGACAGCTGCAGGCTCACTCAACGGCTGTCAATGTGCTCGGTTGTGGATCCAAGAGTGAAGTACTGTGTAGGGAGAAGGGGTTGGCAGCTGGCTTGAAGATGGAGTCAATCTTCATCTTATGATAGGTGCAAAGATTTTGTCAGCAGATGACAGCATCCCTGACTGCAGCAGATCCATGGCCAGCTGGAGTGGCACCAACTCCCTGTTGCAATGAGGGTGCTGAGCATACTCCAGCACCTGCTTAATGCTGAACGGCTGCGCACCAAGATGGGGGAGTGAGGGAGTGGTGGGGTGGCCAGAGTCAGGGTCCTTGTCCTCATCGCTTTCCTCTGCCGACCACGCAGAGACAGCAGCAGCGACCTCCACATCAGACAACATCTAATAACGTGGGTCTCCACCGCCGCCGTCCAACCAATCCCTCACATCATCAACGTCCACATCCTCGCCTGTGTTTTGTAACCAAAGGTGGAAATTGTCCACGTCGAATCCTTCAAAGTCGTACATGGCCTCGCATCCCAGAAGGAGACAAGACCAACCACTTTCCAAGGGTTTGATGGTTACCACACAACAGGCCCACTATCCATCAACCCACAGAAACAATATGGCTGTTTTGAACACCCAACAGTAACAGGTTTGAGGTGGTGCATCCTGTTAGCATCAACATGGCACAACACCAAGACATGTTGTTTAGACAACTTCCAACCAAGCACAGTCTTCATCTCTTCTGCCAGGGTATTGGTGGGCACAGCGGAAGAACTGGCCAGTTTATTTAGAACTTTACACCTGACCCAGAGCAAGGCCCTCCTTGATCAGGCGCTGCACTTTCTGGCAACACAGTTCAATATTCACCACTGCCGCCTCCAAAGCCTCACCATGTGCCTAATGGAAAGTAAGTCCATGTCGAAGTTTGAACCGGAAGAGCCAACCCTTGGATGCCTTGAAGTTATGCACGTTGTGTAAGCGTGCAAACTTTTCAGCTGCAGCCTTCACCTCGGTCCCACATACAAGCACGCCAGCACCCATTGCTGACGGAACCACAACAATGTCAACTGGTTGATGCTGGCGTGGTGGGGCTGGGACATCACCTTTCGGTTGCCTTTCCTGGTGGTATCGCCGTAGTACTGGTCGTACTGAGTCGGTTTGTCCTGTGATTTTTTATATCAAACAAGGTTGAATGAAGCAAGTCACATTCACACATAATGTGTCAAACTGGCCCACATCATCCTTGCCCAGCATCTCATGCTTCTTCTCCAGACTCAAAACCCTCCTCTTGCATTTCTCGGTTATACCAGTAGTATCCATATTTTTGCTTTTCATATAAATATTACCAACATTAATTATCTCATTATCTTATCTACCTGCAGTGTATATATACCTTACATTAGACTTACTTGTGGAATATCTAAAGATTCACATAGCAACATAGCACCACACAGCTTGCCTCTTATGGCATTAGCATAGAAGGACAGAACCTTCCACTGCATCACCAGCTTCATTCCCACGCCCCACTGTGAGCTTTGAGCCATCAGTTACAGCCAGCGAGAGGGGATGAAAATATGTACTTCTCTAGCACTCAGAACTGTGTTGTGTAAACACTTGTACGTAACTGTATCATTTTGTTTAAACAGTGAAATGTTTACTTTGCTAAACAAGGCTTTACTTAAGTGCTGAAGATATTCTAATACATCAGTGTGCTATTAGTAAATGAGGGGAGAGGGAAAATATCAGCAAGTGACAAAGATTGATTCATCGCCAAGCCAGCTACCCCAAACACAGAGAGGACACCTTATGGACATTGCAGTTACCCAACTCCTACGAATGTGCCAGGCCTGATTTGTGGTGTCTGGTACACGGGCGGTGGTGGGGCTGTCATCACACACACGAGAACACCACAGAGGAGAATTAAGGCTGGCAGAAGGTACAGCACCACCACAAACACAACAACGGAAGCTGCCATTGGTTAACCTCAGCCAAGGACGTCCACACACAGAGAGACAAGGGTGGGAACTGAGGTGTGGTACTGCTGGAGAGTGTACAGAATTGCCAAGTCTCTACCTACCCATGGATATGAACATGCAAGTAAAAAGCAGCACATTGACCTACCAGCAATGGGGTCCTTTTCACTTGCCCACACAAATGTCGCAACATGGGGCCCCATACGCCATGGCCTAATGGAGTGGCCGAGTAACCTGGACGGTGATGCAACTGACCATTCTATAAGGGGGCAGATGGCCATGTGTGGCCAGGAGTTTCTGACTAATCCAAGTGGCAGTGGAATTTTGACCAAACAGTAGAGAGCTGGACAGCCTAGTTTGCTCTGCCTGTGGGTTATGATCTACCACCCACACACATACTAAGAGGCCAGCATGACACCCAACAGACATTTTTTACTTTATAGGCCAGCCGCTGAAGCCAGAACTTTGATGTCCAGTTATGGACAAATAAATCCGGATACACTCACTACTCAGCATACGATGGGGTAACGTCAGGTCATACCTTAACGTATAACGATTTTATCATAAATTGGGAGATTGGGATACATGGCGTCTGGCGATGGATGGATGGGATGGGAGATTGAAACACATTATAAAAGGGGAGTTACATCAACTCAACTTCCCAAAGTCACCTACCCAAGACTGAAGCAAAAATGACAACCCATCTTAATCACTTCCTGTGTCGGTCCAAGTTGTCTCCAAGACCAAAACAAACACTATCACACCAATACAGGCGGTGTTACTCACGTACAGTAAATCGTTGCAACAACACAACAATCACACTTGCGCAACGTTGGCCTGGTGCTACACGATGTATACTGTAGCACGATGCTTGGCTGAGAGGTGATGAAAGCAGAGGGACACACATGAACGAGTGGAAAAGACAGGGCTGTGAAGGGATGGCGGGACCACAACTGAACCAAAACAATGCTCTGCACGCTGGGGCTGCCATCCTGCCAGAGACAAGCGACTGTCGCCTTGCGTGTGCCTGGCGCTTCATGCAAAATTTTCCGAGGGCAATATCATTATAGCGGAAAATTCATTGCAAATCGGATTTTGGGTTGGAACTTTGCTGTTATCGTTGTAGCGAATTATCGTATACTGAGTAGTGACTGTATGTTCAATGATTTATGATACTGAGACCCAAGCATCCAAGCTCAATGAATTTTTAATGAAAAGCGAAACAAGTAAGTCCACTGAAGAAGTGGCATACTCTTCATCGTACGAGTGGATTTGCTTAGCAAGATCTATGGCAGCACGTTATTTCTGGTCCTCTTATACAAGAAAAAGCAAGAGAGTTTCACAGTAAAATGAATATAGAAGTCGAGCGTGATTTCAGTACTGAATGGTTAAACCGTCTCAAAGACAAGCATGGAATTCGTAAACCAGACGCCTCAGGAGAGCAAATCAGCAAACAGCAAATGCCAGTGCGTTTTTTTTCCTAACCAACCGACTCTAACTTGCACCACATTAATTCATCTTACAATGCATATGCACTGGCAGAGTTGGGGGGGGGGGTAAATAGGAATGAATGTTTACTTTGTTGGAAGAAAAAAAAATAATAATAATATGCTTGCACTTTGTACATAATTTATTTTATTTTGTGCAAAACAGCTGATAGGCAGGTGAGGGGTGGAATGGTGGCGGTCAGGTGGGGAAGAACAGTCGGGGACGGGACCATAAACAATGCTCATGTGGGGACACAGGTGTTGTGATAATTCTACACTGCAGTCTTAACATCAGTTCACCAATAAATGTTCAAGGTTTTTTTTCTTTATTTTTCCATTTTTATGGTTACAGAACATACAACAAATACTTCAGTAGTTAACAAAATGGTGCAATACAGCTGACTGGTGGGTGAGGGGTGGAATGGTGGCGTTCAGTCGGGGCCGGGACCGTAAACAATGCTCATGTGGGGGCACAGGTGTTGTGATAATTCTACAGTGCAGTCGTAACATAACATCAGTTCAATAAATGTTCAAGGTTTTCTTTATTTTTTCATTTCTATGAGTACAGTACATACACCGAATAATTTGGTAGTTAACAGAAGAGTTGTGCATTTGCAGTACTGCTAGGTATTGCATGCACGTGCTTTAATGATCATGGTGTGTGTTTACAAGGCAATTTTTCAGGTGGAATCTCTTAGTGTGGCCCTTGATGTGAGTGGTGAGTACCTGAATTGTATTTACTGATGTGAGAATTACAGCCTTCGTATAGACTTGATTTGGATATCAGAAATACGGGAAAAATCTGTAACTGGGAAGGTTAATTCCCAAAGCCTCCTGGTTAACTGGGATTGTACTGTATCATCTTTAACTAATTTTTCATTAGTCTTCCAAAAGGAGAAATTATTAGTCAGAAATGATATATACAGTACTAAGGTTTGTAGCTAGATTTATATTATCTCTATGTGTTCTAATATGTTTTATTTACACCAAAGAAAAAATTAAATTGCATTGTGTTCATATCTCATTATAGTCATTAGTTTAATTTGTCAGGGAGTGACATATCTCATTATAGTCATTAGTTTAATTTGTCAGGGAGTGACATATCTCATTATAGTCATTAGTTTAATTTGTCAGGGAGTGACATTACTTTTGTACTGGAAGAACATTTTTTGAAAAGCCCCAAAACATTTGAAATGGCCCCACATACGACCAAAACTAAACTGAGAACCCAGGATAGTCAACTGCATTCATCTTCTATTTATGTACAAATTTATAGTGTGTCCGAATTCACCCAAGTTTGAGTACAAAAACAGACACACATTACTATATTTGCTATAATCATATATGAAACAGTTTAAATTTTTTACTGCTGTGAGGCAATACCCTAGTGGACCAGCCCCACATACAATACTTAAGACCTTGGATTTAAGTAAAAACTAGATTACCAAAAAAAAAAAAAAAAAAAAAAAAAAAAAGGGTCCGAATTCACCCCAGTTTACAGTAGGGTGTTTTTTTGATTTTCAGTGTTTTTTCTGCATGATTTTCTTAGTGTTTAGCATTACTTTGGATATTCCTATGTGTGTTTTGATGTCTAAATATGCCTGAATGACCAGAAAACACTGTTTAATTATGCATAGGTACTGTACATATAAGTTAGGTATAGGTTGGAGGTGGGTATAGGTAGAGTCTGGGTATGGTTGGGGAATAGTGTTCATTATCCGGATGTTCCCACTGACCGGACATGCCTTTGGCTCTATTATGTCTGGATGAATGAGGGATTACAGTAGTAATAATAATAATAACAATAATAATAATAATATTAGTAGTAGTAGTAAGTGGCAGTAGTAATTGTAGCAATAATAGTAGTAGGAGCAGCAGTTACTAATCTGATCATTTACAGAGGCTCCAACATGCATGTGTCAGCCTTGGTCACCTAATGGTGACTCTCCATGCTGCTTGATCTCTGGCAGTCTCCCTGTTCAATCCCTTATTAACTAAAAAGCAAAACAATTAAAACATGTGAATAAAATAATAATAATGATGATAATCATCATCATTCAGACCTCCTTTCCCACCCTAGGGCAGGGTGAGGAGTAGCAATGTTCTGACAGCCCAAATTTGCCCAATCCAATGGGCCACGCTTCCATTCACTCACCATTCCAGTTTCCGGAATCCTGGCTCCATGTGATATGCCAAAAACATGTACCAAGCTCTGCAGCTTCACAAACGTATCAAATAGAGTCAATCCAGACACTGTCACATTAAAAAGGGGTGCCAATCCCTGATCACATACTTCCCTACACAACATTCATCCAGCCAGCTCGATCTCCTGTCAGTTCTCTAGCCTCACCGACTTCCAAACCTCTCTTCCTCACAAACTCATCCACCATATCCCTCCACCTTGTCCTTGACCTACCTTGCCTCCTCCCTCCTTCGAATTCACTCAGATATACCTTTTCACCACTCTATTGTTACCCATTCTCTCCACATGACCGTACCATCTCAGTATACTCTTGCTTCTGGTGTCCACAGACTTCCTCACTCCACATCTTTCATGAATCACATTATTTCATATCCACTCTCTGTACTACATATACATTCCTCAGCAGTCCCATCTCCATCGTCAAAATAACAAAGAAAGAAAGAACGAAAGAAACGATGCTTACTTGGAACGAGATGAGATTGACGACACAATGATTAAACAACAGGACAATTTAGCCTCATCCTCTCTTTCTCTCTAAGGAGACTGGTCAGGAGTGGATGAGAGCAGCACATCCTCCCCCTCTGAAGTCCGAAGACACACTGACTGATGTAAAGGGGGGATGATCCAGAATATATATTCTCTCTCTCTGAATGATGGCCAGAAGTGGAGGACGAGAGCAGCACATCTTCCCCCTCTGACATCCAAAGACACACTGAGGTTCATACTTGGCTGGGCGCTATTCAAACTGTAAAATTTCAAAACAATTACCATTCTTCAAAGCATATTAAATCCCTTATGTGTATACTGAAGGCACAATCCATATATGATGCAGGGTGCTGAGTAAGAAAATAAAGCATTGAAAAAGAAGTACAGTCAAGCCTTGATATAACAGACTTCACTTGACCGGAATTCACTTCTATCAGAACTGAGGAGCTGACTGGACTAAATTCTCATACACCAAACCCTCGTTTTTCGACCGATCGTTATTCGACAATTCATTGTTTTGACATTTATAAATCTCGCTATTCGACATGGTTATCCCCGCCATTTCAACAATTCAAACCGCGCACCACCAGACAGACCGGCCAAGCTGCCGGTCTCTTGAGCTCTGCCCTGCTGATTGGTTGCCTCTTCATCGGTCTCCATTTCTTTTTGAGATATCCCCTTGGTCAGAGTTCAACTTAACGGAAATTCTTCTGCAAGGTCCAGGTATCGAGGTTTTACTGTACTTAAAATTTTCATATCTACATTACAGCAGCAAAAAATAAAATAAATAAATAAATAAATAAATAAAAATAAAAAATAAACAATTGATAAATATATAGAAAGGCTCTCTTGTTTACTCAAAATTCTCTCTCTCAAAATTTTCATGTTTAATAAAAAAAAAAAAAAATAAATAAATAAAACTAACAAAACATAGACAAACAGGCTCTATGTCTACTCAAAATTCTCTCTCTCAAAATTTTCATATTTAATAAAGATAATAGATAAAAAAATAATGATAATACAGTAAACCCTCTCCAATTCGAACCCGAATAATTCAGAAATCAGTTAATTCGGATCTTTTTTGATCCCAGACAACTAATTTTAATTCGGACAGAAATTTAAATTAAGCAAGACAAATCCGAAAAGGGTTCCAGTGATGAGTGGATATGAATGGTTTTTGTAGTGATAAGTGTATTAATAAATGTAATTTTTAAGAACTGTACAGTACCTTCAGTACATTTACGTGTACTACAGTATACTCTACTACTGTGTTGCAAGACTTCATTATCAAAGGTTTGACATTATTTTATTTATTGTATTGTGCACTCTTTGAGTATAAAGTAATAATATACTGTACTGTTCAATGTTTTTGGTGAAAAAGCCATGTTTTAGTAAGCGTGGGTGTGATCTGGGGATAGAGGCAAGCATAAGCTCCAGTAATTCGGATTTTTGGATAATTCAACATCGGGTTCCCCTCAATTAATCTGAATTATAGAGGGTTTACTGTAGATAAAAAGGCTCTATCCGCACTATGGGGTGGTACCACTACTCTGCGGCCAGGATGTGTTAGGAAGAATTCTGCCTCTGTATTCCCTGAGTGTTGTACAAGGGAACTAAAAGGGGCAGGGTGAGGGGACTAGGGACCCCCTCCTCTGTTTTTTAGTTCAAAAATAGAGACAGGCCAGAGAAAGGGATGGGGGATTGAGTTATCCCCGTACCCTGAAGATAGGGTCTATAACTGTGCATGGATGTAGTACAATTGAGGCTAAAAGGGAGGAGATTGGGAGAATGTTTGTGAGAAGAAAGTTGGATGTGTTAGCTTTGAGCGAAACAAAGATGAAATGGAAAGGTGAGTATAAGTTTGGAAGTGTGAATGGAAGATTCTCAGGGGTTGACAGAGGAAGGGCAAGAGAGGGTGTGGCCTTGTTAGTGAGCCCGGAAGTACAGCAGCGTATGACTGAATGGAAGGAAGTGTCATCAAGATAGATGTGGGTGAAAGCAAAACTGAACGTGAGTTGTGGGTATTTGTGAATGCATGTGAGCCTGGTAGTGAAAGGGATGAAGAAGAGATGGAGTATTTCTGGAATGATGTTGATGAGTGTCTGCAGAGATTTGGAGCGAATGTGAATGTGGTAATGATGGGAGATCAGCATGCTAGAGTGGGAAATGTAGCAGCTGAAGGTGTGGTTGGTATCCATGGTGTGCCTGGAAGAAATGAAAATGGGGAATGAATGATAGGGATATGCATTGAGCAAGAGATGGTGACTGGAAATACTTTGACAAGAAAGATATATGTATACATGGGTGAGAGAGGAGGTTGGAAGGGTTGTTGACGGAGCATTGATGGATTATGTGGTTGTGTCCAGGAATGTAACAGGAAGATTGTTGGATGTGAGAGGTTTGACAGGGGAGGATGGAGGTATGTCTGATCACTACTTGATGGAGGGAAAGTTAAGAGTAGATAAGAGATTGATGAGAGCTAGGTGTGGCAGGGAGGTTTGGAAAAGTGAGTTCGATAAAGGAGAGAAAATGATTGAGTATCAGGAGAAACTGAAAGATGAGTGGAACGCAGTGAAAGATCAGGAGAATGGAAGTGTGGAGGAGGAATGGTAGTTGTTTAAGAGTGCTGTGGTGGGGCATGCAGGAGAGGTGTGTGGTGTGAGACGAGTGGGTGGTGGGGTAAGTAAAGGAAGTGAATGGTGGTGCGAGGAAATATGGCTGTGACTGAGAAGAGGTGCATATGAAGTGTGGCTGCTGAGGAAGGATGAGGTGACATGGGAGGTATAAGGAAAATAGGAATAGGGCGAGAAGGGCTGTGCGTGATGCTAAAGTGGCAACAGATGAGAGGTGGGGTAGGCAGTTGACTGAGAATTTTCAAAAGAATATAAGAAAATGTTTTGGAAGGAGGTGAAAAGGGTCCGAAAGGGAGAGTCTGGGATGGAAGAACGAGTAAAAGCAGAGGATGGAAAGATGTTAACTGAGATGGATGCAGTAAGGAATAAATGGGCGGAGTATTCTGAAAGATTGTTATATGCAGAGGAGAAAAGGGAGGCTGAGACTGTGGCAAAAGGAAGGGTGCAAGGAATAAATGTGTTGGGACAGTTGAATGATTCTTTGGTCATGACAAAGGAAGTGCAAGAGGCAGTAAAGGAGATGAAAACAGGGAAAGCTGCAGGTATAGATCGATGTGCTGTGGAATGTCTGAAAGATGGTGGAGTGACTATTGTTGACTGGTTAGTAAGATTGTTGAATGTGTGTTTTGAGAAAAGTATGGTGCCAACTGACTTGGCAAGTGCTTGTGTGGTCCCGTTGTACAAAGGTAAGGGTACTAAGTATGAATGTACTAGCTTTAGGGGTATAAGTCTGTTCAGTGCTGTAGGTAAGGTGTATGGTAGAGTGTTAACCCTTTAACCGCGGGTGTCATTCCAGAATGACATTACAAAAACTGGACCAAACCGCGGGTGTCATTCTCGAATGTTTGTGGATATTTTGAATACCCCGCGTTTTTTCCGTGTGCCAATTGTTTCAAGGGAGAGTAGCTATCAAGTTCTTTCACTCCAGCCGACCCCCACCTCCCTCCTCCCCCCCCTGGGGCCCCACCTCCCACCCCCTGGGCCCCCACACCCCACCCTGGACCAAACACGCATCAGTATCTGTCCAGCTGTGTGAGTGACAACACTGCTGATGTGGAAGTGAAGTGCAGGCAATTACAGTGCCTTTTACCTGCCTCAGTGAACACAGAGTGGGTGTTTATCGTATGTGCAGTGTTCATATATGTTTACAGTATTATTATCAGAATGAGGTTGGCATTTGGTAATGGTGTGTGAGCGAAAAATAGTGATTACAACACCGCTGATATGGCAGTGAAGTGCGGGCAATTACAGTGCCTTTTACCTGCCTCAGTGAACACAGAGTGGGTGTTTATCGTATGTGCAGTGTTCATATATGTTTATAGTATTATCATCAGAATGAGGTTGGCATTTGGTAATGGTGTATGAGCGAAGGTAATGGTGTGTGTGCGAAAAATAGTGATTTTAGATCGCTCACTTCTAATGGCACTGCCCATCCAGTGATAGTCAACGAAATCATGAAACCTACATCGTTGCAAAGCCGAAGGTTAGTACTTTCTAATGGTACCTTATTTTTCGCTCTAGATTTATTCTGTGCAGAGTTACTGAAAGTGACAGTGATATACAGTGATGCGACAGGGACGTGCTTTACCAATAACTGTATAAAGGATAATGTAGTAATAAGGGATATTTTGCCTAGAAAAAAATGTAAATATTGGCCAGTATAATAAGTGATATTGTAATAAGAGAATCTGCGGCACTTTTGTAATTCTGTGATGCGACAGTGACGCAATATAGTAATAAGTGCAGTGTAAATATAATGTATATTGCCCAGATTATATGTAAAATAATATTAGAAGTTAGAAATAATGAAAAGATCGCCTGAAACGTCAGTGAGCGGGTGACGCCGCAGTGAAGTGCCTTTTACCTACCTCAGTGAACACAGAGTGGGTGTTTATCGTATGTGCAGTGTTCATATATGTTTATATTACTATTATCAGAGAGTGGTTGGCATTTGGTACTGGTGTGTGGGGCGTAAAATAGTGATTTTACACCCCTCACTTCTAACGGCTCTGCCCGTCCTGTGAAAGTCAACAAAGTCATGAAACCTACATCAATGGAAAGCTGAAGGTTAGTACTTTCTAATGGTACCTTATTTTTTTCTCTAGCTTTATTCTGTGCAGAGTTATTAAGGTTTAAACGTTTGTTTACATTTGGCTGAAACCCCCGCGGGAGAGGACAGTCAGACCAAAACAATACCCGCGGTTAAAGGGTTAAGACAGTTAGAGAGGGTACAGAGGAAGTGATTGGTGATGAGCTGTGTGGCTTTAGGAGATGGAGGGGATGCGTGGATCAGGTGTTTGCTGTGAGACAAGTGTGTGAAAAGTATTTAGCGAAAGGTAAGGATGTGTTCTGGGCGTTCAAGAATTTAGAGAAAGCGTATGATGTGATAGGAAGCGTTATGAGGAACACACTGAGGTGGTTTGGCCATGTGGAGAGGATGGAGGGTGAAAGACTGACGAAGAGAGTGTATGTGAGTGAGGTGGAGGGGAGAAGAGGGAGGGGGAGGCCGAGGATGAGATGGAGGGATGGGGTGGAGAGGTATATGAGAGAGGGGGGTGTGAGTTGGGAGCAGGGCAGTGAAATGGCGGGGGACAGGGCGACTTGGAGGCGATTTGTTTGTGGCCACCCCAAACGGGATTGAGGCGTCTGGCAATAGATAGATAGATAGATAGATAGTATGATAGAACTGATAGGGAGGCTTTGTGGACTGTGTCAAGCTTGTATGGACTTGATGGTAGGTTACTAAAAGGAGTGAAAAGTTTTTATGCAAATAGCAGAGCATGTGCAAGAGTGCGAAATACTGTGAGTGACTGGTTTCCCATGAAACTGGGGCTGCAGCAGGGATGTGTGATGTCGCCTTGGTTGTTTAACCCGCGCCGTCCCGAGGACGTACTTCCACGTCCTCACGTTTTGTCACAGCTAATCCCGAGGACGTACTTCAACGTCCTGCAATTGCAAGGTTCATAATTTCCACAATTTTCAATTTTCGCGAGTCATTTTTGGTACGTATACACGGGACACCTGCCTCAACAAGATGCCAGGCAGAGACAATGCCTTACCCAGCATGACCTCCTCCCCCCCCCTGCATGCCCTTTTCTCAGCAATTCACCTGTTATCAGTGACCTGGCCAGTATAGCCATGTCATGCCACGGTACGAAATTCAGGGCCAGAGTGATTCCCCAATCAATGACAATGTGGAGGACAAACTTTACATAGCATTAGAGGAAGAAACAGTTAGAAATGATGATCAGGTAATGTGGCAAAAAAGGTCAGGTATTAGTGAGTGAAACAATGCTTATAATGCCTATATTACTGCTTGAAAACCAATATACTTTTGTACTACATATAAATTCGTAACAGTAAATAAATAAATACCATTTATGAGTGGTGTGAAATAGTTATCCTCCCATAGAACTCGTTTTCTTTGGTGCCAGCCTGATAGAAAACCCAGTAAAGTAAGGAGGCTCTCCTACCTGTAATGAGTATTTTAAACCTCAGGTGAGCGATTTCTCTATGAATTTTCGATGTTTCTCACCAAAAGCGAAAGTTTTAGCAAAAAAAAAAAAGGTCGAAAATTGCCCGGGATTGGGAGGTACCAGTGGTCGAAAAGTGGCCGGGACGGGGCGGGTTAATATTTATATGGATGGTGTTGTAAGGGAGGTGAATGCAAGAATGTTAGGTGGAGGTCTGAGTCTGGTGAATGTTGATGGAAGAGAGTGGAATCCGAAGTAGCTGCTGTTTGCAGATGATACTGCACTGGTGGCTGATTCAGAGGAGAGATTGAGACAGTTGGTAGAGGAGTTTGGGAGGGTGTGTGAAAAGAGGAAATTGAAAGTAAATGAGAATAAGAGTAAAGTGATGAAGTGTACAAGGTCGGTAGATGGTAGGAGGATGAACATAGTTTTGAATGATGAGTTGCTTGAGGAGGTAGAGTGTTTTAAGTATTTAGGGTCACTTGTTGCTGTGGTTGGAAGAATAGATGCAGAAGTGAAGTTCAGAATGAATGAAGTAGGAAAGGTGCTGGGAAGAATGAAAAAAGTGTTTAATGTCGTTCACTTAGAACGGGTGTAAAGAAAAGGCTGTATGAGGGTGTTGTGGTACTGACTGCATTATATGGGCTGAAACTTGGAATATGGGTGTAGCAGTGAGGAAAAGTCTGAATGTAATGGAGATGAGGTGTCTGAGGAGTATGTGTGGAGGCATATGGATTGAGTGAGAAATGATGAAGTGCGAAGGAGAACTGGAGTTGTTCAGGAGATGGCTGACTGAGTTGAGCAGAGGGTGTTGCATTGGTTTGGGCATATGGAGAGAATGAATAATAAGCAACTGGTGAAAAGGATTACTAGGCCTGATGTGAGAGGTGTAAGGCTGAGAGGAAGACCATGAATAGGATGGATGGACAGTGTGAAGAAAGCATTGGATGCGAGAGGGATGTCTGTTGAGCAAGGAAGAGTGGCTGTGCGTGACAAAAATAAATGGAGAGAAATTGCAAATGAATCAATGATGACGCAGCCCTGAGGGGATATTCTCCCACATTTGGTCTGATCAGCTGATCAGGTCAGATGCAGGTAAGGGGATGGGTCCATTATGATGTGGCAGGGGTAAACCAGCTCTGCTGTGGATGAAACTGATTTCACTGCGCAGTTGACCCTCATGCGGTGTGGTGCGGTGAGGACCTGTCCCTTCTCCTCTTTGGGGCTAAGATGCGAATGAATGTTAAACGGATGAGTAAATTGGGACTGTGTCGTCCTGTCTCAGCTACCTCCCTGCCTAGGTATATAGATAGATAGATATCTACTCAAAATTCTTTCAAAATGTTCATATTTAATAAAGATTTATATATAAAAGACAACAGATAATTGATAAAAATAGATAACAACAACAAACTAATAAAGATAAACAGGCTCTCATCTACTCACACTTCATATATTTAGTAAAGATAACAGATTAAAAAAATAAAGATAATGGATAAAAAGATCTCTATCTATCTATTGCCAGACGCCTCAATCCCGTTTGGGGTGGCCACAAACAAACCGCCTCCAAGTCGCCCTGTCCCCCGCCATTTCACTGCCCTGCTCCCAACTCACACCCCCCTCTCTCATATACCTCTCCACCCCATCCCTCCATCTCATCCTCGGCCCCCCCCCCTCCCTCTTCCCCCCTCCACCTCACTCACGTACACTCTCTTCATCAGTCTTTCACCCTCCATCCTCTCCACATGGCCAAACCACCTCTAAAAAAGATATATTAACAGGTTCTATATCTACTCAAGTCTCTCTCTCTCTGTTTTCACATCTATTAAGATGATACATTAAAAAAATAAAGATAACATCCAAAAAGATAAAAAAAGATAATAAATACAGATAGATAAACAGGCCCTCTATATACTCAAAATTCTCTCTCTCTCAAAATTTTCATAATTACCAACACAGCAGGGTTATAATAAATCCTTCATGGGGAGATGCTGGGTGCCCTGGTGGAGAAATGCATCTGTGTCGTCCACCCAGAAGCCACACCTACACCAAACCACCTCCTGTCCCCCTGCTAGTCATGAAGAAGTGCTGTGGAAGGTCCCTGGTGAGGTGCTACTCTGCTGGCCTGGGGTACGGGAAGGTGTTACATGTACTAATTTTGTGATAGTACTATCAAGCACGTGCACACAAACACACACACACACACACACACACACACACACACACAAACACTAGGGTTGGGCTAATTAATCGGTAGGTGATTGGTAATTGGGCTTTTGACTGATTAATCAGGGCCAATTAGTTCTATCTATCTATTCTATTGCCAGACGCCTTAATCCCGAACGGGGTGGCCACAAACAAATCGCCTCCATGTCACCCTGTCCCCTGCCATTTTACTGCCCTGCTCCCAACTCACACCCCCCTCTCATAAACCTCTCCACTCCATCTCTCCATCTCATCCTCAGCCTCCCCCTCCCTCTCCCCCCCTCCACCTCACTCACATACACCCTCCTCGTCAGTCTCTCACCCTCCAATATCTCCACATGGCCAAACCACCTCAGTGTCTGTCTGTTATACAAAACCTGCATAAGGTATTAATGTCAGTATGTGAGTATGGTGATGTTACCAAAACTCTGATACCTTCTCCAAAGCATTCAGTTCAAGAAAGTTCCTATACAAATGTATAATAGTTATTGTACATTATCTGTATTAGTTTTATGTGCTTCTTGTTTATTTTTACCATTTATCGTGTTACAGAACAGACAGACAGATAATGAAAATACACAAGTTTTTCATCTTGTTATGGTTCTTCATAAAGATTAACAAAATTAGAAAAAAAAATAAACTCTTCATTTCAGAACTTTTACTGTTGCATGTGTGACAGAGAGATTGACACAGTTTTTGTACACTACCATACCTAGGATGACCACAAGAACAAGAAATATTGGCAAACTCTTAACAAATTACAACCAGCATACACAGAACGACATGTTGCAACAAAGCAAAACTAGACTAAAGAAGAGTGGAAAAATGACTCAAACTATTTGCTCTCCATACAGGACACGGCAGTTGGGCAGTAAACAAAGTTGAGAATAACATTAGGGTGATGTCTTTACCTTTGTGCTACCAATAATTTCATCAATGTTAAGCACATTAATATTTCTTAAAAATCAGCAGCTTAACTGGTATCGACTGATTACTGACTACAAATTAATTGGTAATTGGCTAACTTGCTTATCGGCCCAACCTTAACACACACACACACAATGTTGCTTGTGTGATAGCAATGCATCTTATGGTAAAACTAGTGTTGATTAACCCCTAAAACGCGGGGCGTAGCATTTGCGACGCTCGCCAAAAAGGACATAACGGCGGAGCGTTGCATTTGCAATTCGAGTTAATTTTGAATAAACGCGGGCAAGAATATTCCAGCTGGTACTGTCTATCAGTACCATCACCCTTTAGCTACAATTAGCATACTTTACCTTTGTACTACTGACCTCCGTTGTTGCCAAGTATCGCGTTTTCCCCCCGTCCCCCCCCCCACCACGGCCAGGCCAGCCTGGCTGTGATACATGGCAGTGCTCTGACTGCTCAGAACTGTAAATCTGCGCTCTCCTCTCACAAGCAGTGTATGCTAATAGGAAACGCTTGTTTCCCCAGTTGTAACACTAGCTTTTTTTTCGCATGGTTTGCCCCTGTTTAGCGTCAGTTTACCGCAGGCTTTCAAAGTGACATTATGGCGAGTTCTAGCTCTTCCGAGTCAGTGCGAGCGGCCAACAGGAACGAGAATAAAGTGACGGGCGTAAGGCAGAATAAAAAGCGCACTGCGGTGATCTTTTGGGAAGTAATATGATTGAAAATAATGTAGTATACATGTTTTTAGCTGTGAAAATGGAAATGTTTGTTGAGTGACCGGAAGACTGCCGCCATGCTGCATGTCGGTCGTACGCTTCGTTGATTTTAGCCTTATTTTCAGTGCTTATTGTACAAATACGGATTCCAAACTACCTGTATGTTGTAGTATAAAGTTTACTGTGACAGAATGAGGCTGTGGTAGAGGGGAAACCGGGTTGCTGGAGGTGTGAAAGTGAAGATTTGGTTACCCAACTTTGCAAGTCTCCACAAGTCCTTGGGTAGTCCACGAAGGCTCAACACCTGTCTCTGGAGAAAGCTGAATGTAAGTACTATCTGCCATACCAAGTATAATGTTCTAGGGTTAATCTCTGATTTTTGGCTAATATTTTCCTACAGGTATTCAGACCGCGATCGAACCCCGCCACCCGGGGGGGGGTTCGGCTGTCCATTGGCCACGCATTAGGGGTTAAGCACCCCTGCTGGCATCACCAAATATAGATCAACTTGCCCATTCGTGTATCATTGCTGGTTCAGTTCGTTTCGTTTCATTTTTTAAGGCTCCAACAGGCATGTGTCAGCCTTGGTCACCTAATGGCGGCTCCCCATGCTGCTTGATCTCTGGCAGCCAGCATGTTCAGTCCCTTAACCCTGAGGTCATACTTAATGACCTCGTCCCATGTCTTTTTCGATCTACCCCTCGCAACCCCACTCCTAATATTAACGTTTCTCACTTTCTGCACCCAATTATCATCCCCCATCCTCTCCACGTGGCCAAATCAGTGGCATGGCAATACATAAAATTACCCGTACGATAGCTCCAGTTTCAACAGCAAGCATCCAGTTGCTAGCGAATGAGCCATGGGTAAACATGCGTGTCTACCCCCACCCACACCTCCTGCTCACAACTCTATCATGAGGGAGATGGGGTGGAGTTTGGTGAGGTGACTGACAACCTAACCTGACCTAACCTCGGCTCCAGTTGGGAAACTGGGAAATGAAATCCACCTTTGAGTACGATGAGTTTCTTCCATCATGCCGGAAACAATCATATGTACGCCCTCAGGAACGTGATGATAATTAGGGAGGAAATATTACCACCTTCTGAACTCTCCACCTGCATCCCTCCACCTCTACAACAGGTACATAGCACCCGTCTAGCGACAAACTCTCATCCATTTTCTGTCCAACTCTCTAATGCAAGAGTTAACTGTTACTTCCAGTCCTTCACTTATGCATCAGGTCAATTCTGGAACTGTCTCCCTCTGTCTGTATTTCCTACTTCCTATGATCCCCAGTCTTTCAAATGCAGTGTGTCCAGGCATCTCAAAATGAATGGATCTTGAATTTGGCTCTCTTTTATATTATTTTTGTTTTTCTCTTGGAGGGAATGGTTTGTGGGCTCCTGGCCTTTGGTTCCTTCTTCCTTGCATTTAAAAAAAAAAAAAAAATCAAAAGTCAGGAAAATACATAAAACAAACCAGAGGAATATGAAATGAATTGGTAAGGTCTTTAGGCTGTATGCTGACATGAAAATTTATGGGTTTCACAATTTTATGGGATGTGTCACGACATGGAACAAAAATGTTTGCTAATCATGAAAAAAGTATTCTTTAACCCGTGGACTGTGAGCCACAGCTCAGGCTGTGCAGCATCAGTTTGCAAACCACAACTTAGGCTGTGCTGGCCATGCATCACCGTAAACAACTCCACCCCTACACAAACTAACGCATGGCGCTACACAAAGACGGAGATCGAGATTTTTTTCTTTTCTCCAAATGATGCCCTGGATGCTTATCTTCAAGATTATAATAAAAACAAACAAACAAAAAATTGATTTTGTTTTTAATTTCTTTCACTACTCCTGTATGTAAACTTACACACGGCACTACACACTTTTTTTTTTTTTTTAACAGATGATGTCTTGGACATTTATCTTCAAGATTATAATAAAACAAAAGAAAAAAAATCCTTTTTTTTTTTTTTTTTTTGCACACCATGGGATAGGATAAAAAAAGGTAATTGCACAATCCACGAGTTAATCTGTGTTGTCGTAATACAGCGTTCAGTTCCACATTCTATGCTCGATATCGTTCTTCCCAACACATTTTGGACCTACTGAGCATAGCTATAGGTATACCCCGATTTACAATACCCCGGCTTAACGATGGGGGTAGAAATACCACCATACCCCACCTAACGATGGGAAAACTCTGGTTTAATGATGGGGTAAGACTTTTTAAAACCAGTTTCGATGCTACTGTAGACTTGAATTTAATGTTTAAGTTGATTTAAAACTGTTTTTATATTAATGTGTTTTAGCCACAGGTGGGGTGAACCCTGTCATTTTGGGGTACAGTTTACTAAGTTGATTTTTTCCAGATATATTTGATGATTTTCAGATTTTATTTTTGGGTTTGGGTGGGATATAAACTGCTTTTAGGTGTAGTTTAGCTTGTTTTAAAGCTTTTTGGGGGGTTAGGTGGGCTGGACACTTGTTTTTGGACTTATTTGGGTGGGTTTAGGACTTGGTTGGGGGAAACCCAAGGCTCAAAAACACATCCTATTACTGTACTCTACATGTTAAATCTACCCAGAGATACCATACCCTGCCTGCCTAGCAATGGGTTTTTACTAAACCAATTGCATCGTTAAAACGGGGTTTGCCTATATTTCTGTTCCTTAATTTTAAGTGTACAATTACTGCTTATTCTTCTGTTCATTCTTCTGTGTATCTGTGAAAAGAGAGTACTGTATTGAAACAAACAATAATGTATTCCATTAACTCCTTCATACCTGCCGGCCTTGAACAACTCTTTACTGTACCGGTGTTAGTGATACTGAGTTAGGGAGAGCTGTAAAAAGCTACGAACAATTATGGTAAGGGAACAAAGGTCACTGGTATGTTTACACGACCCTACTCTACCATCCTAAGCAGTCAGGCATTCACTTCATCCCAGATGTTTTCGTCCATATGTTTACACACTACCAGGTGCTTTGGACATGTGGAGAGGATGGGGGATGATAATTGGGTGAGGAAGGTGAGAAGTGTTAATATTGGGGGTGGGGTTATGAGGGGTAGACCGAGAAAGACATGGGACGAGGTCATTAAGTGTGACCTTAGGGTTAAGGGACTGAACAGGGAGGCTGCAATGGATCGTGCAGCGTGGAGAGCCGCCATTAGGTGACCAAGGCCGACACATGCAAGCATGTTGGAGCCTTTAAAAACGAAACGAAACGAAACGAAACGAAACATGACATGTGCCCTAATTCTATTCTTTCACAAATTATAAGAAATCACAGAATGGGTTTAAAGTGGTGGGGGATGGGGAATGTGCGCCACACAATTCTTTTCACATCTTTAAGAAAAAGAAATTGATTTAAGAACTCTGAAAAAGTAGTCCTGAGACCAGCCATGGGAGCACCCAAATTTCTAAACCCACATCCATTGACGGGGGTAAACATACACTTTATCTTAATCAGTAGGGGCACCTTACCAAATCAGTTCTTCCTGATATAGGTAA
The DNA here is from genome assembly GCF_032717465.1 of Coenobita brevimanus. Lineage (NCBI taxonomy): Eukaryota > Metazoa > Arthropoda > Malacostraca > Decapoda > Coenobitidae > Coenobita > Coenobita brevimanus. The sequence goes on from NC_137066.1 coordinate 758,452, forward strand.
ACCTCGATGTACGATACCCCTAGATGCGATACCTCGGCATAGCAATGGGGCGGAAATACAGTAGAGTCGCGATTTAAGACCAAACGAAACAACGATCTTACAATAACAATAGCATTTAATTTCTCCCATAATTACATAACAACACAGTAATACCACTCAATCGCGCAAGAGAAACTGTGGGAGATGGGTATTTCGTATTGGATTTCTAGATACAACTCGCGTGTTATGCATTTGTTGGTCACTGATTGGTTTCAACCCAACCCATGTGACTCCCATACCACCTGCCACAGCCTGCTCAGCCCTGCTGCGTGCCTCAGTGTTGTGTGAACCGTTGCTGTGATGCGAAGCGTTTATTTGCTTATTTCCTTGCTCCTCATTTCCTCTCAGAACTCTGAGCACTTGGTTCCAAACTAACTTTAGTCATGCCTAAGCACCCTGAAAGTGCTATGAACACAAGGAAAGCATTTATTCCAAAGGAAAATGTAAAATTGTTGGACGAGGTAGCATGTGGTGTTGGAGCTTAACTGCAAACACTCAGACAGATAAAATGAGTTGGGATGTTTATGATGTGGATAGTTTTCTTTGTTGGAAAAAAAAAAGTTAACGATGAGAGAGCAGTAAAATTCATGTATTCGCCTTTACCTCAACGAGTGTGAAAAGAAGAAGAAGAAAAAAAAGGTTTTGTGCTCGATCTTTGTTATGAACTGACGGTCATTGGTCAAGTAAATGCGACTCTTACACTACGTGGAGACACTACATGTTGTTAGATAAGTTAATTATGTGAGTTCAGTTCTTGTGAATTATAGTCATACAAATTATACTGCTTGGCTGACTTGTTTATTTTTCACGATTACTGCATGCGTGTGTATCTGATATGATGTGTGAGATACGCAATCACTCCATGCTGATGACTTCTTTATAGTTTTTTTCCCTTTATTGTTGATGACTAATGGCTTCAAAAAGTTTCACACTGCATTTTTTTTTTTTTTACGAGTGCAGAAATGATTCGTGACGAAATATGCGTGATGCTGGCTGGCCATTATTCACGTGTTGTTCAGGTCAAGTTTTTGCTTGATTGGTAATGAGGACTTTCAAGAGGCTTAGTGGCAATCCTTACAAAAAAAAAAAAAATAATAATAATTTGGTTTTACACCAGGTATCCCCAAAGGGCAAAGGCGTTGCCCCTGGGTAGAGGGCTTTTGGACTGGAGTGTGTATTATTTTATGACCGGATGCCCTTCCTGATGTCTACCAATGACCCTTGGTTGGATCTGATCCTCCAACCCTACGGTCAGAGCGGAGCGCTCTAACCCACTGATCCACGGATTAAAATTTTTATGGGGAGTATTAGGGGCCAAAACTAATCGGTTAGGTCAGGTTAGAATGCAGTAGCTATGCACTGATGTGTCCAGTCAGTGAGGTCGTACATAAACACACTGTCTTCGGTGTCTTAAGGCAGACATATTTGTAATAACCTATTTTTAAATATATTTTTACTGAAAAATATGAGGCTCCTAGAACCTAACCCCCAATTTTACATGTAAATATATGTCACGTTTTAGTGTGAAATCGATTTTGCACAAAGTGCTGCATAACCTACCTTGTGTTGTATGAAGACTCTACTGTACCACAATACCCTGCCTAACGATGGCCAAACCCAGGTTTAACGATAGGTTCTAATATTTTTTTAAATTTTGATGATATTTTAGACCAAAATTGTGTATTTAGGTTATTATAAATGGTTTTAAGACTTAATATGTTTTAGCCATAGGTGTGAACATTGTCAATTTGGGGTACAGTTTACTAAGTTTGATTTTTCCAGACTTATATTTGACGATTTTCAGATTTATTTGTTGGTTTCAGTGAATTATTTACAGGTGTTAGGCTTAGGTTAGCTTCTTTTACAGCTGTAAGGCCATCATTTAGATTGGCTTTAAACTTGTTTTTGGATTCATTTGGGTGGGTTTAGGACTTGGCTGGGGGGAAAACCCAAGGCTCAATATACATCCCATTACCTTACATGTTATATCTACCCAGATATACCACACCCCGCCTAGACATGGGTTTTTACTTAACCAATAGCATCATTAAACTAGGGTATACCTGTAGTCTGTTACATTTTTCTGATTACTTCTGGGTTGGTAAATAAACATTTCTTGTTAAATCTGTTTCCCTGTTGTTTTTAGCTGTTCTGCTGCGACAACTCTTGTTTGATTCATTAACTAGGGACTGTAAGAACCTAAGTGTTTAACCCTTAAACCGCGGGCTTGTTTTGCTTTGACTTGCGGCTCTCGCAGGCATATTCGCGCTCTGACAGACTCTCTAAAAATATTTGCCAAAAATCAGTTATTTGTCCTAGAATATTAAAATTAGATATGCTTATGGCACATACCTTCAGCTTTCTCCTGGGGTGTTTGTTAAGCCTTCGTCGAGTACCGTAGGACTTGTGGAGACCTCTGAAGTTGGGTAACTAAGTCTCCACTTTACACTTCCTGACAACTCGTGATATGATTACCACAGCCCGATATTATCACTAGAAACACTATTCTATGATTCTCAAGTAGTTTGGAATCCATATTCCAAAAAAAAAAAAACCCACTGAAAACAATGAAAATTACGAGGGCGTATGACCATCCCACTTCTGATCGTTCGCCGCTGGTGGTGTCATTTATTATTCATAAAAACACTCACAGTTTATATTTCTATTACTGTATAACACTTATATATATCTACAGTCTTTATCCATAAGTTTCCTTCAGTAACAGTAGTTTATTGTCACTGTAGCCATTCAATTTCTTTCAGTAAAATACGTAGCATTCACTTTCTCGTCCTGTATACTAGCATTGAGAGTGAATGTCACTTTCACCTTCACTCTCATAACTCATATTATTCATACATGCTAGAGTGAAACTTTCACTTTCATTACTCCTTGAATATATACTCGTATTCTTATAATACTACTCATTTACATTTCTATTTACGTTTTCTATTTTATTTGCATTATTTACATTTCTATTTTATTTACACTGTGTTATGCACTGTCACTTGAAGTAACTTATAAAACTATTTTCCACTGTTCACTTATATTTACATTCATTGCTTTCACTTGCTGTTTACACATTATTTACAATTCCACTTGCACTGTTTTACTCACAAGAAAGATCGTAGTCACTCTCTATCATTTATCAGCCCTTTACCTCTTTCCACACGAGGTTTAGTAGGGGGTAGAGGTCACAGGGCCCTTTGCATGGGGCTAAAAAGCAACGGATTTTGACAGGCGCGAATCCGACATACTTTCACCTTGAAAGACGACAGTATACTGATAGTGGTGGCCTCCTGCCGCCTGGCTAGGGTGAGTGCAAGACTGCCAACTTCAGCCTTGTTAGACCTGCTAATATATAGCAATAAAATGATTGGCAGGAAACCAAGACAATACATAATAAATTAGGTAGTTCCAGGTGAATGTAAATATCACTTAGGCTTCTCCCTTCCTTTCTTATATATATTTTTATTACGAGAATAGATTATACGGCATATATCAAGGGGAAATAAACAGCGAAAATTAGTGAACGAGTGCACGTGAGGTGTTGTCAGGTGATAATTAGCTAATTCTGGGTGTATGGCACTCTCACTTACCTTATTTCTTTTTTGTACTGTATATATTATTTGGTGTAAGAATAGGGCATAGGGCTTATTTCAATGGATGAAATCAGTGAAAAATTCCAGTGAAGATTTACTTAGCGTAGTACGGCTGGGCAGGAGAGAGGATAGGGTAATGGAGGGGAGGTAGGGAGGGAAGTCAAGAACGGGGAGAAATAGCTAAATTGTTAACAATGAATGGGAGTACAGATGAGATTAGGAGTGCTGACTAGTGTTGGACATTGGCAGTACTGATAGATGATACAAGCTACCACTTGGAAGCCTGGGCGAATTCAAAATAACACAGAATCGCAAAAGTGACGCCCCGCGGTATGATCCCTTGCTCCCAAGCGTCACGAAAGTGACGCCCCGCAGTTAAGGGGTTAACTACTCCTAACCTAACCTACCTTAACTGTACCTAACAATTTAACCTAATTTACCCTAGGCTCCAGTTGGGAAATTGGGAAACGAAATCCACCTTTGATTACACTGAGTTTCCTCCACTGCACTGGAAACAATCATAGGTACGGCTTAACCCAAACAATCATAGGTACGGCTTAACCCAAGCAATCGTAGGTACGGCTTAACCCAAACAATCATAGGTACGGCTTAACCCAAGCAATCGTAGGTACGGCTTAATCCAAACAATCACAGGTACAGCTTAACCCAAACAATCGTAAGTACGGTTTAGCCCAAATAATCGAAGGTACGTCTAAACCCTCAACGCTGGGGGGGGGGGATCTGATACCCCTCTACACCAGCTAATTTTGGATTTTTTTGGGGGGTGGGGGGTAACTGGGCAAGAGGCTGACAGACTGAACACCAAGAGATTGTAAGCGTAGCAGAAGGCCAGACAGGAAGTGAAGAGATGAGGTAGAGAAATTTGCAGGGAAAACATGGCAAAGATTGGCTCAGTTAAGGAATTCATGGAGAGGGTTTGGGGGAGGCCTTTGTTCAGCAGTGGACTTTTAATGGCTGATGATGATGATGAAATAGGCTTAATACAACAATCCCTGGCACACACAAAAGTAATCACTAAAGCCTGAAAGTTGGTTGAATCGAGTCAGGTTGGTGCCACTCTACCTCTGAAATCCAGAAGGTTACTGACAGAGCAAAGTGGCTAAGCTTGTGAACCCTGGCATCTACCTCCAGTGCTCCTAAATCAGTGTTGTAGGCGTAGTAGCGAAATATCTAAAATTAGTGAGATACGTTATTAACCTTCCATTTTACTTCAGCTGCTTGCAATAACTTCTCAATGTTGCAAGATTTTTTTTCTTTAAAGCAAGGAAGAAGGAACCAAAGGCCAGAAGCCAGCAAATTGTTCCTTCCAAGAAAAAAGCAAAAATACAAAAGAGAGCCAAATTCAAGATGTGTTCATTTCGAGATGTCTGGACACACTGCGTTTGAAAGGCTGGAGATCATAGGCAGTAAGAAATACAGACAGAGGGAAACAGTTTCAGAGCTGACCAGTTGCTCATGCGGTATGGGTTATGGAACGTGACGACAATAACAGGGAGGAAATTTGTTAGCGATAAAAAGCAATTAACCAAACTGAAAGTAGTTAGAAAAATACAGAAACAAGTTGGACGACTATGAACTGAATTGGTAAGGTCTTTCTGCTGCTTAAAGTGTACATTTATATCAGTGTAACAGTACAGCAAAACCTCAATATAACGGACTCCAATAAACTGGAATTTGCTTTTATCGGAATGGAGGAGCCACCGGACTAAATTCTCATATATGGGAAAAAGTGCGATAAAGCCAGAAGCAGTGCGGACTGCCTGACCACTTCAGGTATGTTCACCACAATAAGGTAAATAAAAGACATGTTTATCAGTGTACAGTACAGTATTATTGTATACTGTATATCATTTAGATTGTTGTAGTGAATGTATAATACAGTATAATATTACTATATATATTATACCATTGGATTATTGTAGTGAATGTATAATACAGTATTGTTATATATATTATACCACTGGATTATTGTAGTGAACATCTAATATGGTACAGGTCTCTCTCGTTTTACAATGTTTCGTTTTACGATATTTTGCATTTATGATCGATCTTCTTTAGTATCAATCATTTGTTTTCTGACTGAGCTCCCCCGCATTTACAATTGGCAATGTGGAGAAATCCCACACTCACAGGCAGATCACCTGCGAGTTGTGTGGCATACCCACCCTGCCAACACAGTTTCCCGTGCTTCCGCCAACCAAGCACCACTGGTTCCGAGACAATTCGCCATCTGACATTTCACCGTCAAAACATGGACGATTCCCCATTAGGACAATTCGCACCCTGGACGATTCCCCGTCATTCTATAAATATCTTCTATCTATCTATTGCCAGACGCCTCAATCCCGTTTGGGGTGGCCACAAACAAAATATAACGTATATAATAAATATACTTATTATTCATTCATCAATACTGTACTTTAATAACCATATTTCAAGAGGATCCAGCAAAGTCTATGTTTAATAGCGTAGGCTTTGGATATTATTTATTAGTTGCACCTTTAGTCAATAATTAACTTGTTTTTTCTTCACTGTAGTTGCCTTTGAATTATATTCTAGCGTCACCTATGGCTGTTTTCATTAATGATGGCAAATTGTCTTGTTATTGTTATCATGGCGAACTGACTTGACTGCGAATTCTCCTGCACACACGTTCAGCTTACAACCTCTGAGCGTCTCTGTGCGTCAGTGCCCAGGATATTACTATTTTTCCTGTTCTTCATACTGTACTGTTTTTCACGTCGTTGTTTATGCTATTTCGTGTCTTTTGTTTGCAAATGTACATTCATATGTGATTCAGATGCACTACAATACACAAAACATCATTGTTACTGCATATTAGATCACTTGTATGGGTGTTGGGTTTCTTATATATGAGTCCAGGAATGCATCTCTATTTTCCCAATTAAACCTTAAGTTCACTATACCATATTTCGGTATACGACTGCCTTTCTAGGATCGCATACCGATCGTAAAGCGAGGAAGACCTGTACAGCATTATTATATATATATATTATACCACTGGATTATTGTAGTGAATGTATAATATAGTAGCTACAGTACAGTGAGTCCTTGATAAACAAAAACCCGAAGCACAAATTTTCGATGTTACAAAAGTGATGAATAATGGACAAATTCCACAATACAAAAGTATCTGTCTCAATGATATGAAATGCAATATGGAAGGAAATACGAAAAATTCAAAATGGGCACCTGCTTGTGGCGAGGGAAACGAACTAACCCCTCTCTGGTAAACAATTTTTGGCGCGCTTCTCAGTTGAGTCCACAATTTCGGGACAATTTGCAGTCACAACAATAACAAGACAATTCGCCATCAGGACGATTCCCCATCACTTATTTACATACCAGTTTATTTAGCAAGTATATTCATTTTTGAGGTATATGAGTTATAAAGGTGATGGTGGTTTAATCTTTTTATAATAAATGTAAAATATGGCATCAAATAGTTGGTATTAACGGAAAAAAATATAAATACAGTAAACTGAAATGTGAATCAGGTGACGTACAATGTTTCACTTCATTGTTTAACATAAGGACACACATGAGATATTGGCATTTATATAAATGCCTAATAACCTCAAGTGAACGATTGACATACTCTAAAATTATACGAAGTCATCATATTATGTCTACATTCTCAGCTAATCAATCAATCTCAACTGACTGCATCCACAAATTACAATAAAAATTACTGACAACAGCTATGGGAGACGCCAGATTAAAATTCAAAGTCAACTACAGGAAGACAGAAGCAAATTATTATTGACTACAAGTGCAAATTATAAATAATATCCAAAGCCTATGCTGTTGATAGTTCCCCATGAAATTAGTCATTATAGTATTAATAAATTAAGTACAATAAGTAATCCCTATAATATCCAGATGCCCACTTTCTGGACACCCCACTTACCGGACATTGTGGACCTGGACCTTCAGATCCCCCCCCCCCCAAAAAAAAAAAAAATATATATCCCCCCCCCCCCCCAAAAAAAAAAAAAAAAAAAAGATTTTTTTTGTTCCCCCCCTCCCGTAATTTGAAATTGCCGTGCGGCGCCGAACAGCTGTTACACCATGGACCCTTCACCCCTTCCTTCCTCCCCTGTCAGGGTTGCCATTTGGCATTTTTCAGTACCAAATGTGGGCCAGTTTGGTTATGCGAAATTCGTTTGGTAATGAATCAGAAAAATGCATTACCAAACGGATTTTTCACATGTATGAGGATACACAGGATGGAGATGGTGGATTGTTTGCTCTCTGATTAACATGCTAGCCTACATAGCGTGAAAATAATCAACATGGTGTTAATTATAAGGATAGTGATTACATGTATTTCCACTTGTATATATAATTAGTGAAGAATAAATGCTAGCTTTATGAATTTGGTAATGAAAAGTTAAATTTAGTAATGAAAATTTAGAAGTTTGGTAATGTGGCTGTTGCGATCTGGCAACTCTGTTTCCCCGTCATCAACAGTTACTGCCTAACTTCGATGGTAGGTAGATGCTTATCGCAGTGGAAGCCACACATGCTCATTTTTTATGAATAAACTGCAATACCTCGCCACTTGACCACACGGGAATTTACAGTGTTGTCCAGTGTTAACAACTCAGAACCCAGAGTGCAAAGGATTAACTGTGGAGTGCAAACTGGCCAGTTGAAACTGGCGTGATGCAGTTAGGAACAATGTGCAGTGTTAAACAATTATAACACACAGTGCAAAGAATTAAGTGCAGCACAGCACTGGACTACTGTACGTGCTTCAAACGCATTTTCACCACTGCCAAATCCTTAGAAAAGGTGGCCACAGACGTGCTGTAAGTACCCTGGCTGTGGTGCAGTCACTTCTAATTCCTCAATCTCTGGTTCCTTTTCATTTATTTCATGCTTTATGTCCGTTATTGGTGTGAATAGGGTATTATATTGGTTTAAACAGGTGCTATGCATGTCCGGTAGGGAGTTATTTAGGTGGCTTTCAAAGTTAGGCTGGGTTAGGGTCCTTAAGTACCAGTCCAGCAGGCAGGTGCCCACTTTCCGGACGGGACCACTTTCCGGACATGCCTTTGGCTCTATTACAGTACCCTCGCGTCCAACACGCGTTAGTCCAGCACGATTGACGTCCAGCACGGAGAGCAAATAATTTGTATTATTTAATACAATTTAATTACTGCAACACGAGTGTGTTAGCATAACACGCACAGAGCTCCGAGAAGTGGGCGAAATCCGCAGAGGTCACCTCTAGCACGATCACCCCCGGTCCAACACGGTCATACTGGACATTCCTATGATGATGATAGTCAATAAAAACTTCTGATCAAGTAGCCTTCCCCGCCTGCTATCGTGACGTGATCATGATGCCGCCCAATTAAAAACGCTTCTGCTGTCACGTGATGTTTTGTTTAAATTTCTCCCGCCACAGCGCCACTCAGTCGCATAATTCGCATTGCAAGGTGCTTTTTTCTTGCTGCATTTTCTGCCCTTGTTACTGCATTTTACCCTGCTCATGATGCCTAGGAAGCCTTCTGAGAACCCCAAGAAGCGTCGGCACCTCCCTCAGGCCACCAAGCTAGAAAGCATCAAGAGGAAGAAGAAAGGGGAGAGGAAAGTTGACATTGCCAAGGCCTACAACATGAATGAAGCCAACGTGAGGACCATAATAAAAAACCAAGACAAGATCCTGGCAGCAGTGAAGGCTTACAGAGTGCTAGGACAGGTAGAAGCAGGACCTTCCATGGCTGTGGACGAAGATAGTGATTCTGAGAGTGATTTCGAAGGATTTATGAGGGAGGTTGAGGAGGAGCAGCAGCCATTACCCGCTAGTGACGCCAGCAGCCATCCTCCGGGGACCCAGTAGGACTACCTACAGCCTTGGATACCACCTTCCATTCCCAGCAAGCCCACCAACACTATCCTAAAAGGTTAATTATCATTCACAGCACAGTACCATTTATTATAATTACAATAGTACCAATATATGTATAGGTATATGGTAGGTATTTAGGGTGACTTTTCCTAGGGTTGCTGACATAATTCATTTTTCCCCATAAGCTCTATTGTTTGTCCAACACGTTTTTGGTCCAACACGGGACCCATGCATGACAATATTACCATATTGGACGCGAGGGTACTGTACATCGGATAGTAGTGGAATTATTGTATATATAATAATACAGTGTGTCCTCAATAAACGAAAGGGATAGGGACTAATAAAACCTTTCGTAACTGGTTAGAGGAAATTTATGGGTTTTGCAAATTCAGGGGACGAAGTGGAACAAAATTGCATGCTACTCAGGGGGAATAAAAAAAAACGGTTCTCGTAAGTTAGGGTTCAGTTCCACATTCTTCACTCGATTTCATGCTTCCCAACACATTTCAGACCAAATGGGCATATTATCAGTCCTTTCTCATGCCTCACCTAGTTCTTACACACTCATAATGAGTTTTGCAGTTTTAAGGGAGAAAAACGAAAATGTTTGCTAATTAAGACAAAAAGTTACTCTTTTCTCCATGTGTTCTCATGAGTTAGTATTCAGTTCCACATTCTTCGTTCGATTAAGTGCTTCCCAACACATTTCCAACTAACTGAGCATACGGTTATCAGTCCTTTGTTGCACCTCACCTAATTCTACCCCACACTCATAATGGGTTTTGCAGTTTTAGGGGACGAAATGGAACAAAAATGTTTGCTTATTAGAAAAAAATACTTTCATCCATGTGTTCTCATAAGTTAGTGTTCAGTTCCACATATTTCGTTCAAATTCGTGCTTCCCAACACGTTTTGGACCAACTGAGCATACGGCTATAAAGTCCTTTCTCGCGTCTCTCTGACTTTACCTCGCAGTCATGTGGGTTTCACAGTTTTAGGGAACAAAACTGAACAAAAATGTTTGCTGATCAAAAAAAAAAAAAAAAACTTCCATCCATGTTCTCTCGTAAGTTAGTGTTCAGTTCCAAATTCTTCGCTCTTCTTCTCCCTGATAGTCTTATATTTTTTGGATTACTTCTGGGTGGTAAATAAACGTTTCATGCTAAATCTGTTTCCCCATTGCTTTTAGCTGTGTTCCAATAAGTCAACTCATTTGACTTGTCAGGGTTACAGAGAAAGGGCCTGTCCTAAGTGTTTAACTACATTTGACCTAACCTAGCTTAACCCGCCACGTCCCATTGACATGAATAAACGTCCACACGTTTTGTCACTGCCAATCCCATTGACGTACATAAACGCAAATCAATTGCAAGGTCTCTAATTTGCACAATTTTAAATTTTCGCGAGTGATTTTTTATACATATCCACGGGACACCTTCCTCTACAAGATGCCTGGCAGGGACAATGCCTTACCCCACATGACCTTCCCCCCCCCAAGCCACTGTTTCGGCAATTCACCTGTTACCAGTGACCTGGCCAATAAATACATTCAGGGCCAGAGTGATTCCCCAATCAATGACAATGTGGAGGACAAACTTTACATAGCATTAGAGGAAGAAACAGTCAGAAATGATGATCAGGTAATGTCGCCAAAAAAGGTCAGGTATGTTGATGTGTTTGGTGAGTAAAACAATGCCTATATGGCCTATATTACTGTGAAAACCAATATACTCTCATACTACATATAAATTTGTACCAAATAAATAAATAAATACCTCCCATAGAACTCGTTTTCTTTGGAGCCAGCCTGATGGAAAACACAGTAAGGTAAGGAGGTACTGCTACCTGTATTGAGTATTTTAAACCTCAGGTGAGCAATTTCTCTATGAATTTTCGACATTTCTCACCAAAAGCGGAGGTTTGAGACAAAAAAAATTTTTCCAAAAATGGTCGGGATTGGGGGAAGTCAGTGGTGGAAAAGTGGTCGGGACAGGGCGGGGTAACTATACCTAATAATTTAACCTAATCTAACCTAGCATCCAGCTGGGAAATTGGGAGACAAAAGCCACCTTTGAGTACATGAAGACAATCATAGGTATGGCTTAAGGAATATGATGATAAAAAGTGGGAAGTTTTTCAGCAGGAAGTGGTAATTTATCACCTTGAAAATACTGTAGTCAGAAAAACACCAAAAACAAACTGGAGGGATATGAATTGAATTGGTAAGGTCCTTCTACTTCTTTAAGTAAAGCATACATTTACTGAAATGGCAAAAAAGTATGGCGTAAATGAAAGCACCATCATAACAATTTGGAAGGACAGAAGATAAAGTTCGTGCATAGGAAGTGATGCGAACCTTGTAGTTGTGAAAGTTTATATTTGTCCAGAAGCTGACTGAGAAGCTTAAGGCTATAGGGCGTCATGTGGAGCATCAGAGAAATGCTTATTTTTTACTCCTTACCACCTTACCCCACATAAATCACCCCCACTTATATGCACCATCAGGTAAAACAATGAAAGATATATAATTATAGTAATTATGAGCATCAGTGGTATTAGAAATAGCATTAATAAAAAAGTTGGCCTGGGTACCCTTGTGTTGATACGTAGCTTCCTGGCACTCTTCCCCCACTCACCACCGATAATGTTGTCAAAGTTTCTCGTATCGTGTGGCCTTCGGGAGAGACGTTAGGCTGTATGGATAGTTTAAAATTTATGGGTCTGGCAGTTTTAGGGGACGAAATGCGAGAAGAATGTTTGCAAACCAAAAAAAAAAAAAGTACTCTTTCATCCATGTGTTCTCGTGAGTTAGCATTCCATTTCACATTCTTCGTTCGGTATCGCTTTTCCCAACACATTTCGGACTGACTGAGCAGTTTAGCCATATGCTTAGTCTGTCTGAAATGTGTAGGGAAGCGCGATATCAAACGAAGAAAGTGAAACGGAAAGCTAACTCTGGAGAACACAAGGATGAACGTAATTTTTTCTGGTTAGCATAAATTTTCGTTTTATTTCGTCCCCTAAAACTGTCAGACCCATAAATTTTCATCTAACCATACAGCCTAAGGTCTCTCCTGAAGGCCATATGATACGAGAGAAGGCGAAACTGACAACAACATTGGGGGTGAGGGGCGGGAGGAAAATACAGTGGAGCTACATATCAACAAAAGGGTACCCAGCCCAACTTCTTTTTTTGTTAATGCTATTTTTAATACCATTTATGTTTTTAATTACAACAGTTATATCTCTTTCATTGTTTTACCTGATGGTGGGTGCAAGTGGGGGTAATTTACATGTGGTTAGGTTGTGAGAAGGGGTAAAAGTGAGAGTTATGGAAAGTTGCCAGAACACATTGTACCATTATACATGTAAACATATTGTCTGAGTGATGCGGATTTGAGTACCACGGTCCTTGTCCCTTCTGCCCGCGGTACTCAAGGTTTGAGTGTAATGGGATGCATTTTTGACCCTTGGGTCCACCCTCCCCCCCCAACCAAGTCCTAAACCCAACCAAATGAGTCCAAAAACAATTGTCTAGCTCACCTAAACCCCCAAAAGCTTTAAAACAAGCTAAACTAAGCCTAGAACAGTTTATAACCCACCTAAACCCAAAAATAAAATCTGAAAATCATCAAATATGTCTGGAAAAATCAAACTTAATAAATTGTACCCCAATGTGACAATGTTCACCCCACCTGTGGCTAAAACACATTAATATGTCTTAAAACAGTTTATAAACCAATCTAAACACAAAATTTAAGTCTAAAATATCAAAATTGGAAAAAAAAAAAAAAAAAAGTTAAACCAAGGTTTGCCCATCATTAGGCAGGGTATGGTGGTATTTCTACCCATATCGCTATGCCAGGGTATGCATCTAGGGGCATCGTATCTCAGGGTCGGCCTGTACATCAATCCCCCTCCCCCCCCTCTATCTCCTCTCTCTCTCTCTATATATATATATTTATACATACATAAAATGTCCTTGACAGACCCAATATATGCAGTACAGTTTGCATACAACACAAGATAGGTTATGCAGAACCTCATGCAAAATCAAGTTTGCGCTAAAACGTGACATATATTTACGTTCAACAAGCCCAATATTTTTCATTAAAAGTATATCTATATATAGGACCAAAATATACCCGCCATAAGACAACCAAGACAGTGTGTTTATACAGTACACGATCTCGCCAACAGGACACATCAGTGCATTCTAACCTAACCTAACCAACTAGTTTTGCCCCCTAATACTCCTCATAAAAATTTTAACCGCCAAGGATTGCCACTAAACCTCCTGAAAGTCCTAAATACCAATCGAGCACAAACTTCTGACCTAACCAACATGTGAATAATGACAGCCCAGCATCACGCAGATTTCGCCAGGAGTCACTTTCAGCACAGTATTAAAATAAAATAAAAAAAATAAAATAAAAAAGTGAAACTATTTTTGAAAGTCATTAGTCAAAAAAAAAAAAACACTGAAGTTGTCAGCATGGAGTGATTGTGCACTTCTCACTTTGCAGATACACATGAATGCAGTACAGTAATTGTAAATAATACACAAGTCAGCCAAGCAGTATAATTTGTGTGACAGTATAATTCACAAGAACTGAACTCGCATACCGGTAATTCTCTTACTCAACTATTTACTTCAACACAGTGTCTTCACATACCCTAAGATCCAAATTTTCTTGACCAAAGACCGTCAGTTCATAACAAAGGTTGGGTACAAAGCCTTCTTCTTCTTTTTTTTTTTTTTTAAATACTCATTGCACAAAAGGTGAAAACATGAATTTTACTGCTTCTTCATCATTTACTATTTTTTCCAACAAAGAAACTATAACATCGTAAATACATCCCGACTCATTTTATGTCTGACCATTTGCATTTAAACTCCTACACAATACACCACTTCATCCAGCAATTTAACATTTTCCTTTGGAATAAATGCTTTCCTTGTGTTCATAGCACTTTCTGGGTTCTTAGGCAAAACTAAAGTTAGTTTGGAACCAAGTGCTCTGAGTTCTAAGAGGAAATAAGGAGCAAGGAAATAAGCAAATAAACGCTTCTCATCACAGCGATGATACACACAACACTGAGGCAGGCAGTGGCAGGTGGTATGGGACATGGGTCATGTGGGTCGGGTCGGGTCGGGTCGAGGAGGCCAATCAGTGACCGACAAAAGCATAACACAAGAGTTGTAAACAAATGCAGTCATCTGGAAATCCAATATCTAAACACACCCACTTCCCACACAGTTTCCCTCGCACAATTGAGTGAAATTACCATGCTGTTAAGTCATTATGGGAGAAATTAAATGCCCGTGTTATTGTAAGATCACTGTTTCTCAATCCCGACTCTACTGTACAGTGTATCTACTGTACAGTGTATACATACATACGTATATATATATATATATATATATATATATATATACAGGGATATATATATATATATATATATATATATATATATATATACAGGGATATATATATATATATATATATATATATATATATATATATATATATATATACCCTATGTGTCAAGTGGGGTTGGTGGAGGATTAGTGCCCCTCCCTGTAAAACAGTTAACTCTAAGCCCTTGGCCACCCCGTCTGGGATACATGGCGTCTGGCAATGATGATGATATTATATATATATATATATATATATATATTACTGTACTGTATAAACATATACAGTAAATCCTCGTATTTGAATGCATTTTACTTCAGCACCTCGTTTTTCGTGCAAGAAAAAAGTTTCTGAGTTGTCTCACAATTCGCGAATTTCCCCACAATTCAATGCTCCCAGCCGGCAGCCGACACTCAGCAGACGATGCGTACCTATGCTCAGTCTAGGCACTGCCCATTTTTCTATGCAACAGTTTTCCATGATCTTTATATAGCAGGTCTAGCGGGACAGTAGTCACACGTGAATTTGTTATTGTTTATGATCGTAATGTACGATCTTCAGCCATGTCATGAATACACAACAGGTCCAGCTGGGCAGTAGACTCACGTGAGTTTGTTGTTTGTGATCGTAACGTACGATCTTCAGCCGTGTCGTGCTACTATTTCCTAATTAAGAATCGTTACATGTTTCTCAGAATAGTATTTATTTTTGTTCTGATGGACAAGTACATGAAATGGATGTAAAATAAAGCTTATCAATATTTAGGGAAGGAAAAAGTTGAGAGGTATATGAGGGAGGGGGGGGGGTGAGTTGGGGGGAGGGTAGTCAAATGGTGGGTGACAGAGTGACTTGGAGGCGTTTTGTCTGCGGCCACCCTTTGCGGGATTAGGGTGTCGGGCTATAGATAGATAGATAGAATATTTAGGGAAGGAAAGAATATAACTGTCCCAATACAGAGATGGTAAACTCAGCCCACCAATCTTTAATCTATTTGATTACACTACAGACTCTCTTCTTTGTTGCAGTGAGTAAAATAACGTTGTTATGATTTCTCCCTTCCTTTTAGTGACAAAGAGGGCACATAAAGTGACCGGGGTTTAGCTGACTTACTTTGATGTCGGAAATTAAATAATCTGGTGAAAAGTGGCAGCTTTTCCTTGGTTAGTCACATTGGGAACTAGCCCATCCACCCTCAACACACCTTCACCTGCCACTTAAGCAAGTCTTCACTTTATTTCTGGTAAGGATTTTTGGTGTTGCAGCTCTTTATAACAGTTTTAATGTCTTTTCAGGCACATGTTTATTGTGTTATGTTGTTTTAGCACTAGTAAACATTCTTCATTTAATTTTGGGTAGGGCCTGTTTGGTGTTATAGTACTTTCTCAAAGCATAGGTACGTGTCCTACTGGAACGCTCCTTATTTTTTCCCATTTATCCTTAACCTCACACTTTGACATTTCACGGTTCATAAGGTTTTGGCGGAACATAAAAGCAGCGAAAAACAAGATTTACTGTATCTCTATACATGTATATGAAAAGGTCACGCCTGTTTCGTAATGGATTAATAAAGCAAAAATAAAAATCAACACAAAAAAATATCCCTGTTGTTCTGGCCCCAGGTTCAACTGAAACGTGAACCCAATGGACTGCAAAATTGCAAAAAAATATTAGTACTTTAATAATATTAATCCACTCAAAATCCCTGTAACTAGAAGCATACTACTCTACATTTACAATAATTATAATAATAATAATAATCCACTCAAAACTCCTGTAATTAGAAGCATATTACTAGTACTCTACAATAACAATAATAATAATAATAATAATCCAACTGGAAACACAATACTTCTCAATTTCTAACCATAAATTCGTTTTGGGGGGATAAGGAGGGAGCTGAGGGACGTTTGTATAACCAGGCAGTGGATCTGACCAATTATATCAATGTCACCACATGAAGGAGTCCCTCACACACACACACACACATACACACACACACACACAATGTATGTATAGTTTGCCTTGGAAGTGTATGTGTAATCATATACTGGTAATGGATACCGTAATTTAAAAAAAAAAACTGACACATCCATGTTTGTATAGTTTACCTTGAAAGTGTGCATAATCGCATAATGGTATGGGGGGGGGGGAGATTCTCTCACACACACACACACACACACACACACACACACACACACACACAAAACAGGAAAAAGGATTGGTTTAACAGAAAGTGTATGATAGCAAAAAAAGGGAGGGACATTGCATGAAACAACTGGAAAAAGAGAGGTAATAATAGAACAAAGGAAGAATATGGAAGAACTGGAAATGAATACGGTAAACAAGAATACGTAGAGAGGAAGAATGGAACTTTGAAAATGGTATAATTGACAAATGTAATGAAGAACCCAAATTGTTTTATAGATTTGTTAATGGCTAACTGAAACAAAAGAATCAACAAACTTAAAGGACGAGGAGAGGTCTATAAAGATGCAGCAATGCAAGCTGAAATAATGAACAAATGTTTCCAATTGGTCTTCAATAAAGAAAGGGATTTTGTGGAGGTGGAGGGTGTGACTTGAAATGTAGTGATAAATGATGTAGAAGTGGAAGTGCATAAATTGCTGGAAACTCGAGTTGTAAGGAAAGCCCCAGGACCGGATGGAATCTCTACTTGGGTACTGAAGGAATGCAGAGAACAACTGGTGGAGAAGATTCACGGTTTAACTGTGTGTTCTCTGGAAGAAGGGAAAGTGCCTCGGGAATGGAAGAGGGCAAATGTGGTACCAATTTATATGGGAGGAAACAAGAAAGATCCCCTGCATTATAGACTAGTGTCCCTGACCAGCATGGTCGCAAAATTGTGCGAGAGAATCCTGAAAGACAGACTGATAAAATATCTGGTGGAGACGAACATTTTGGCTGAAAGTCAGTTTGGATTCAGAAGACGAAGGTCATGTGTTTCCAACTTGTTGAGCTTTTACTCAAGAGCGATTGACGTGCTACAGGAGAGAGACAGTTGGGTGGACTGTGCATACAGACTTACTCTGGTTTAATGATGTACCGGTAACTGGTTAGGTAAAACCCCATCATTAGATCGGGTATCATATATTGGAGTACCTTTAACATGTAATGAAGAGCATTTACCAACCTTGGGTTCCCCCTCCCACCAAACCAAGTCCAAAATTCACCCAAATGAGCCCAAAACATATTCAAGGCCAATCTAAATGGCCTAACAGCTGTAAAAGAAGCTAACCTAAGTCTAACACCTGTAAATAACTCACTAAAAGGAACAATTCTGAAAATCATCAAATATGTCTGGAAAAAAATCAAGCTCTGTAAGCTGTACCCCAAAATGACAATGTTCACCCCACCTATGGCTAAAACACATTAATCTAGGTCTAAAAACAGTTTATAAATCAACCTAAACACACAATTTTAGTCTATCATCAAAACTGACACAATAGCAGTATTTAGCTAGCTACAACCCTAAGAATGGTTGGTTAGACAGTTGATGAGAATGTGGAGGATATGATAGAAGAAAATCTGAAAGCTGAGGAAAAAGAGGAAATGGAACAGCTCAAGGTGAGCCAACCACTCATCAGCTGACCCAGATACAAACACGCACTCATCGAATGTGATCTCGATCTTGGACCTAATCAGCAATTTGAATTGGAAAATATTTTAATCTTTACCATATTGATTTCCACAACTAAGTATTTGAAATTCGGTCAAAAATCTGTGCATAATTTAATTCTATCTATCTATTGCCAGACGCCTCAAGCCCGTTTGGGGTGGCCACAAACAAATTAATTAATATTATTCGAAAATCAGGATGCAGTGCAAAAATTTCTTAAAGTTAGCAGAAGTGATTTGCCTCTTGCCTAACAACTCACCTTGACGGACTTTTGTTTTGTATAGATATCGATTTACAATGCAGAAATATTTTTTTGTACTCAAAATATTTGTGCAAAACAGAAGTCTGTCAAGGCGTGCTGACGATCTGAAGGGGAAATATCTGCTACCGGTATAGTCAAACCAAAATTTAAAGAGCTTTGGGGTGGAGCAGGGGATTAAGTACACCTCTGCCACATCTTTACCAAAACAAAACCACCTGTTATCTATAATATTTTGAATGGGATAACTCAGACAAAAATATGCTACCGTACTTTTGTTACATTTAGTCTTTTTGGTTCCATTAACGTTGTTATCGGCTATTATGGTATAAAAATACAAGCTATAAACAGTCCATGGTGGGTGGTAGGTGAGTGGCAGTGACCGACCCAAATACACGAGTAACCGGAAACGTGGCAGTGTGGTCTAAACAACGTTGTCACATGTTGTACAGAGTCGTTGTTTATATTCTTATAAAGAAAATAAATCGTTACTATAAAGTTTTTTAATATATTATATATAGAGTATTTCAAGGTACAGTAATATAAAATTTTTAATATCTTAACATTCGACAATGTAAAGTTGAAGGTGTGAATGTTTGGCATATGCGCTTTTCTTACCTGCCACACCCCAGAGCTCTTCATATTCTGGTCCGACTATAACACTGGTGCATTTTAGCTCTGAAACCTAATCTTTAAATTAACTTATATTAAGTACAATTTTTTTTTAGCAGATTTCAGATAATTAGGTGTGTATGAGCCACTGTGGCGAAAAAAATTAAAATATTTTCCACTGACAAGTGCCGATTCAGTATTTAGTCGCACCGAGTCAGATGAGCTAAGTGAGCAGGAATGGATCCCACTGACTTTGTCCGTATGAAAATATACATATATTTCTTCTAATTACTTATGAGTTTTATTGTGTCCAAGCCTTCCTTAAATTTTACTGTGTTATGCAATAAACTGCTTATAGTGGCATTTGAGAAAGGTAAGAGGCATGTGGGGTATTGCAACGAGTTAGAAGCTGGTGACGTGAAGTAGGTTGGTGGCCAAGGTGCATTTCATGTATGAAAATAATTTCTTGTGTGTTACAAATGGCCTTTATTGAGTCAAAACCTTGCTAAAATAATTATACTGCGTTGTGCAGCAGACTGCTTATAGTTTTATATGAGAGAATAATGGCCAGTTCTTGTGAGAATCCCGGACTTGTACGGGCATTTGATAATACAGTACAGTGGAAGCTCGATTATCCAGGCTCGGATTATCCAGCTTTCGGTATATCCGGGCTGTGACCCAATGGTTCAGTGGTACAGTAATTCATAGAATCATCCGTACGATAGCTCCGGTTTAAACAGGAAGCATACAGTTTCTAGGGAGAGAGGCATGGATAAACCAGAGAGAGTCTTGCTCACCCTGCCCTCACCCACACCTCCTGCTCACAACTCGATCACAAGGGTGGTAGGATGGAGTTTGGTGAGGCAACTGATACTCCTGACGTAGCCTAACCTTGCTTAACTACTTAATAATTTAACCTAATCTAACCTAACCTGGGCTCCAGTTGGGAAATTGGGAAACTAAATCCACTTTTGTGTACGATGAGTTTCATCCATTATGCCCGAAGCAATCGTAGGTACGGCTTAAAGAACGTGATAAAAGAGAAAATCTTTCAGCAAGAGAAGGTAATTTACTACCCTCAAAATAGAAAAACACAGAAAACAAACTGGAGGAATATGAAGTGAATTGGTGAGGTCTTTAGGCTGTATGCTTAGACGAAAAGTAATGGGTTTCCTAGTTTTAGGGAACGAAATGAAACAAGAATGTCTGCTAATCAGAAAAAAAAAAAATACTCATCTCATGTGTTCTCGTAAGTTAGCATTCAGTTCTGCATTCTTCGTTAGGTATCGCGCTTCCCAACACATTTCGGACCAACAGAGCATTGTTATTTCTTCCTCTTACATTTACTGTTCACTCTTTTGTTCGTTCTTAAGTGTACTGTATGTGTGAAAGAGAGTATTAATACAAACAATAATGCATTCCATTAACCCCATCATAGCTGTCAGCCTCGAACAATGCTTTACTGTACCGGTGTCAGGGATGTTGGGTTAGGGAGAGCTATTAAAAACTGTGAACAATTATGGGAAGGGAACGAAGGTCACTGGTATGTTTTCACGACCCTCCTCTACCATCTCAAGCAGTCAGGCGGCCTGCCACTTCATCTCAGATGTTTTCGCCGATATGTTTAAATGCTAATGTAACATGCACCCTAATTAGGAGCAAGTTTCTTCCATTATGCCGGAAACAAACGTAGGTAAAGCTTAAGGAACGTTATGATAATAAGAAAACAAACTAGAAAAATACAAAAACAAACTAGAGAATATGAATTGAATTGGTAAGGTTATTAGGCTGTATGCTTGGACGAAAATTTACGAGTTTCACAATTAAAGGGGACGAAATGGAACAATTGTTTACTAATAAGAAAAAATACTTTCATCTCACGTGTTCTCGTAAGGTGGCATTCAGTTCCACATTCTTTGTTCGATGTCGCTTCCCAACACATTTCGGACCGACAGAGCATACAGTTATTTCTGCTCCTTACAGTTAAGTGTACATTTATTGCACATTCTTGTGTTCGTTCGTGTGTGTGTGAAAGAGAGAGTATTGATACAAACAATAATGTATTCCATTAACCCCTTATGGCTGTTAGCCTTGAACAATGCTTTACTGTACCGGTGTCAATAACGTTAGGTTAGGGAGAGCCATAAAAACTGCGAACTCTACCATCCCAAACAGCTCGGCAGTCCTTTCATCCCAGATGTTTTCGCCGATATGTTTAAATGCTAAAGTAACATGCACCCTAACTTTATGTTTAAATTCTAATGTAACATGCCCCCTAATTTTCTTTCACGAATCATAACAAATCACAAGATGGGTTTAGGGAGGAGGGAAAAAAGCCAGGTGTACCAGACGAGTCTTTTCACATCTGTAAGAAAAAGAAACTGACTTTATAACTTTGAAAAAATGGTTTCAAGGTCTGCCACGGGAGCACACAAATTTCTGAACTCACGAACATTGAGTATTTGAGGGGGGTAAACATACGCTTTGCTGTAAGCAGTAAAAGCACCTTACCAAATCAGTTCATCCTGATAGTCTGTTATATTTTTCTGATTATTTCTGGGTTGGTAAATAAACATTTCTTGTTAAATCTTTCCCCGCTGTTTTTCTCTGTTCTGGTGTGACGACTCTTTGATTCGTTAGCGTAATGGCAGAAGACACTGTTCTAATCTAAGTGTTTAAACCTGGCCTAACCTAGCTTAACAGCACCTAATAATGTAACCTAACCTAATCTTCAGTTGGGAAGTTGGGAAACGAAGTCCACATTTGAGTATGATGAGTTTCGTCCATTGTGCTGGAAACAATCGTAGGTACAGCTTTAGAACGTGACGATACTAACAGGGAGGAAATCTTTCAGTAAGAAAACGTGATTTACTGAACTGAATATAGTATGAAAAATACTGAAACAAGCTGGAGGAATATACATTGAACTGGAAAGGTCTTTCTGGTACTTAAGTGTACATTTACCGGTAAATAAATCAGTCTAACAGTACAGTACTTGTGTTTCCGCCGGATTAATCGTGCTTTCGGATTAATCAGGCACCCCTTAACACCATATAGTCCGGATAATCGGGCTATCTCTGTATTGTCCAGCCTCAGCCCGTGTCCGGGAAATAGCAGTACGGGCAATCGAGGGTTGAGTGTATCGCTTTTTTATCAAAATTATTGTGCTCATAAATAAAGGGATTTCTTCACATATATTGGTAATTACTGTGGAATTAATATATTCCTATATGGAGTGATTAACTAACGTTACTGAATGTTTAACCGTTATGTACCTACCAGATTATTATACTAGGTATTGTAAGAGTTACTTAATCCTACTGTTATACTAGTCTGACAGTAGACTTGTTAATATTGCAATCCCCAATTTATCTTTCAGATTATGAAATTACAAAAATTATCACATTATCGCATGCATGCTATCGCATATTGCAAACTGTGCCAAAATATCTCATTTTGCGATAATTATTTCATGTCTGGCAACACTGCAACTGAGCAGCACTGCAACTGAGCAGACCCGCTACTTCTCTCCGAGGTAGAGAGAAAATGGCGGTGACTGCATTTGCTGGGATGACTGAGTTAGAATCCTCCCAGCGTCCCAGACTGAATGTCGTTAACATTGGATTTTCAAGATCGTATATCGAAAATAGTCCCTAATTTACCCAGGTCGTATAATCGGTTTCTCGTATATCGAGTGGTCGTATAACAGGTCCTACCTGTGTTACTGTATTTAGATTCGGAGAAAGCCTTTGACAAGGTACCCCACAAGCAACTAATGTGGAATTGGAGCACACACAAGGACCAAAGGGAAACTCCTGGGGTGAATGAGAGACAGACAAATGAGGACAGTAATAAGGGATAGGATGTCTGGATGGAAGGAAGTAACAAGTGGAGTCCCACAGGCCTCGGTGTTGGCGCCAGGATGTTCCTGATTTACATATACGACATGGTAGATGGAATGAACAGTTATGCATGTCTGTTTGCTGATGATGCAAAGATCTTGAGGAAGGTAGAGGTTGAGGAAGACTGTAAAATGCTGCAGGAGAATCTGGATAGGATTCATGATTGGAGCCAGATGTGGGAAATAAAATTCAACGGAAAAAAAAAAAAAAAAAAAAAAAAAAATATTGGAAATGGGTATTAGTACCAAGAGGCCATCACTGAATTATTTAATGGGTAATGAACCAATCACAAAAGCAAGAGAAGAGAAAGATTTGGGAGTGCTGGTCCAGGATGGTTTGTCACAAGCAGAACGCATTAACAAGAATTTGAGACGTATAAACTCTTGACTAACATAAGTGTAGCATTCCACTAAGTGGATGAGATGATGAAAAAATTGAGTGCCCATGATCCGCCCCAGGTTGGAATATGCAGCAGTAGTGTGGTCCCCACACTTACAGAAAGATGTAAACAAGGTTGAGAGAATACAATGAACAGCAACCAAAATGGTTCCCAGCCTGGCAGATCTGTCATACAGAGAGAGGCTGGAAAAGCTGGATTTGCCTTCCTTCGAGGGAAGGACAAAGAGGGGCAACATGATTGTAGTGTTCAGGGCCATGATGGGAGTAGATAAAATTGACAAGGAAGATTCATTTAGATGAGATACGAGAGTAATATGAGGACATGGAATGAAACCGAAGAGGCCAAGCTGCTTGAAGGATATCAAGAAATATAGTTTTCCATATCGATGTACAGACCTGTGGATTAGCCTGGACAAAGAGATAATTCACTCTAAAAACTTCAACGAGTTTAAAGTTAAATTTGATTTATTGAGAAAGAGATGGGACCCCACAAGCGTAGTTCATTTCCTGTATATCACAACTAGGTAAATACAACAAATACAGGTAAATAACATATGGATACTATTCAGATGTCCTGTACTTTGCTCTACTGATTTCATTTTACTTTTCCCAATGTTATTTTGGTAGAGTGATCATGAAAAAAACAATCTGGCTGTGCAAGTTATATTCCTGGTCCACTCACTTGATGTAGTGCTGCCTACTTCTTCCTTAGCCTTTATCATTCTTTTTCTGTGCCTGCCCTCCTCTCTTCCTATTCCTCCCATCTTTCCTGTCACTACTTAATGCTTTTCTTTCCTTTACAGGTGGCTTTACATTGAGTGACAAGCCAAATGGTTTCCTGTAAGCCAAGAAACCATTTACAATGCTGGGTGGTAACCATATAACCAAACCATACGTGCTCCCTACATGTCAAGTAGGTTGGTGGAGGGTTAGTGCCCCTCCCTGTAAAACAAATAACTCAAGAGTCAAATGGCCACCCCGTACGGGATTATGGCGTCTGGCAATAGAGATAGATAGATAGATTGACATTTAAATCGAACTGCACTTATTGCAGAAATTGCATGTTGGTTGAGATGAAGCCAAGCACTCAAGCTGTACTGCACACACAATTTCCATTCCTTATTTTCTACACATTTCACAATACAAGCAAATCCTGCTTTACGATATCCCCTACCTACAATACCTCAGATGAGTGAAGGGGGTAGAAATGTCACCCTACCTCGCCTAACCATGGCTTTTGTTTATATGAGGAATTGGTGGCTTTGCAGGTCAGGTTAGGTTTGGATAAGTGCATGTTTTTAGGTCAATTTTGGTCATTGTTTGTGTTTTTTGTCAACCAAAGATTGGCAACTGAACCTGTCTGTCTATCTATCTATTGCCAGACGCCTTAATCCCGTAAGGTGTGACCACAAACAAATCACCTCCGTGTCGCCCTCTCCAATGCCATTTCATCAACCAGGATTGCAAACTGCACAACCAAATTATATATACAAAATTATATACACAATGAAATCAGCAGAGCAGAGTACAGGACATCCGAATCATTACCAAATAAATAGCAAACAGAATGATGATAAGGTTGAACAAATGCCTTGGGAATTGTGTATAACCAGGAAGTGGATTTGACCTGTCATATCAGTGCTACCACGTGAAGGCCTTTCCCCCCCAAGCACCACTCCCTTAAAAAAATACCAGCAAATAATTAATAAGTAGCAAACAAAACGGTGTTAAGGTAGAATATATGACTTTGGAGTTGTGAATAACCAGGAACTGGATTCGACCAGGTTTATCAGTGCCACCACGTGAAGGTCTCCCCGAACACCATTTCCTTAATATATACCAGCAAATCACAAATAACTCAAAAAATTGCCATATATCCAAAAATTAAAACGCTTAAACTGAAAAACCAAAATTCGCTTACCTGCTTTTCGTCGATTTTTTCCTCCTCCATCATCCGGTTCTTCATCGATTTTTTCCACCCTCCTCTGCGTGACTGGGTTTCATTTTGGGGGCTTCGGGCTTCCAGGAACATCCATGCACCATATTTTCACTATAAAAATCTATGACACTCATTGGGAAGGGAATTTTGAGCCAGAAAATACGTGCAATGATTTGTTTTTCTCCCGCGGGATCCCAAGCTTCCTAAATGGCCGACAGATGCCTCTGACGTCGCTCTCAAAACCAGCCATTGTCGCTAATATATAAAAATCTCCCCAAAATTGCGAGAAAAATAGAAACATCCATATAATCTCAATACATTTTTCTATGTTTTGTTATCTCCTGCCATCTCAAGTTTCTAGTATGGTCGAAAGATATCGTTAACATTGCTCTGAAAACCAGCCAATGTCGCTAACTATAAAAATCTCCCCCAGACTGCAAGACAATTTTTATAATCCATAAAATATCAATGAATTTGATTGTGTTCTGTTATCTCCTGCCATCTCAAGCTTCTACTATGGTCGAAAGATATCGCTAACGTTGCCCTCAAAAACAGCCAATGTCGCTAACTATAGAAATTCCCCCAAACTTTAAGAATATAAAAATCTATGTCTACCGTTATCCAAAGCTCCTAATGTGGCCGAAATACGATGCTAACGTTGCTCTAAAAAACAGCGTAAGTTCCTAAAATACAGAAATCTATCTATCTATCTAGTGCCAGACGCCATAATCCCGTACGGGGTGGCCATTTGACTCTGAGTTACTTGTTTTACAGGAAGGGGCACTAACCCTCCACCAACCCACTTGACACGTAGGGAGCACGTATGGTTTGGTTATATGGTTACCACCCAGCGTTGTAAATGGTTTCTTGGCTTACAGGAAACCATTTGGCTTGTCACTCAATGTAACGCCACCTGTAACGGAAAGAAAAGCATTAAGTAGTGACAGGAAAGATGGGAGAAATATGAAGAGAGGAGGGCAGGCACAGAAAAAGAATGATAAAGTCTAAGGAAGAAGTAGGCAGCACTACATCAAGTGAGTGGATGATGGTCGCCACCACCTACCCCAAAAAACGCCAAACAAAATATAAATGAAAATCCCTCGAATATTAACAAATCTGTGTAAGGATTGTTATCTCCCTTCTTCCCAGGCTTCTAATATGACCGAAAGATACTGTTAAATTTGCTCTCAAAAACTGCTAATATCGCTAGCGAAATACCAAACCCAAGAGGAGACCATGGACAAGGTGGCGAAACACCCACCCCAAGGAGGGACCACAGACAGGGTGACGAAACACCCACCCAAGGAGGGACCACAGGCAGGCGCATAGAGTGCGTAGAGGGCCCAGGCTAGACGGGTCTATATCCCCCACCACCTTGCACCCCTCTTCCCCTCAACAGAGCCAACAAGAGGAATGCCGCCCCAGCAGACTACTCTCCAGCCAGACCAGCACTCGCCAGGTTCAGGGTGGGACTCGCTCTTTGCCAGTCCCAGGTAGAACCGCGAAGACGGCAACCGTCTGCGTCGGGGAGAAGTCGGTCTCCGTACACTTCTCGTCTACCATCCCTGCAGGACTGCAGCGACAGCCACCGTCCACGCCAGGGAAGGGTCATCCACAGTCTGTCCTTCACCTATAGCCTCCGGTGGGAGCAGAACCGCAGCGACGGCCACCATCCACGCTGGGGAGAGATCAGCCACCATCTGTCTCTGGTCTGCAGTCCCAGGACAAGGCAGAACCATGGTGGCAGCCACCGTCTGTGCCAGGGAAGGATCGGCCACCATCCGTCCTTTGTCTGCCACCTCCACTGGTAGCAGGACCGCGGCGATGCCCACCGTCCGCGCCAGGGAGAGAACAGCCACTGTCCTTCTCTCGCCTGCTGTCCCAGGGGCAAGCAGAACCACGGCGACAGCCACCATCCGCACCTGGGAGGGATTGGCCACCGTCCGTCCCTCATCTGCTACCCCTGCGACGACCCTCACGGAGGACATCCTCTGCTTGCCTCACCCCTCCAGAGGCAGAGAGGGATATCCTCTCTCGCTCTCCCCACAGAGCCAGCCTCCGAGTGGAGTTGCAGCTGAAGAGGATCTGGAGTGGCCCCATAATGAGTCTGGGGATCAGCTTCCTGGAGCCAGCGACCCTACATCACCCCTCGCTGTCAGACTCCCGGAGAAACAGACGTCCCAGGCAGCCCCTGACGGCCTCTCGACCCAAGCAAGGCCACAGCCCCCAGTCATCCATGGGTGCCCCCAGGACTCCAGGATGAGACCTCCCTGGCCCCACCGACGAGCAGTTCTCCTCCAGGAGCGGGCACAGAGAAGCACGCCTGCTCGGCCCCAGTCTCAAGGGCCAACCTATCCCCTGGGGCCCCACAAAGGAAAGGCCTCCCTCCACACCACCCAGCAGCCCACCTCAGATGACCCAGCCCCAAGCAGTGATCCGGTGTCTCCTGAGGGAAAGCACACTCGACAAGACCCCTCCCACACCTGGACGACACCTGTGGCAGCCCAGCCGCCAATAGCCCAATCTGAGTCCTCCTGTCTCAGAGATTGTGTATATTTCTTCTGGGGCATAATCTTCTCCTAGAATAAAAATATAAGCTTATCTGTACTTCTCCTAGGGCATAATTATCTTATAGAACAAGAAATAGGCTTATGTATATTTATTCTATGGCACAATCTTGAGAGAAGCATGTGGAGTTACATGAAGAGACAGACTAACAAATGAGAATGTGAAGGAGCATTGTGGAGTGGATGTGGATGTGACAGCAAGCGTTAGCAGAAACACACTGAGGTTTGGCCGTGTGCAGAGAATGGAGAGTGAGAGACTGACAAGGAGAGTGTATAAGGATGAGATGGAGGGATGGAGTGGAGAGGTATATGAGGGAAGGGGGTGTGAACTGGGAGCAGGGCAGTGAAACAGCAGGGGACAGGGCGACTCGGAGGCGATTTGTTTGTGACCACCCCGTATGGGATTAAGGCATCTGGCAATAGATAGACAGACAATATTCTAGAAAAACAAAAACTATACTGTAGGTTTATGTGTATACTGACATGATTTCTCATGGTCTGAAACTTCTAGAAAAACTTACTGTACGTGTATATTAACTGCAATTTCTTCTAGGTCACAATCTTCTAGAACAAGAGGAAATATTGTAGGCTCATGTGTATACTGACTGACGTTTTTCTAGGTCTCATTCTTCTAGAACAAAGAGAAAGACTTACCCTCAGCTTCAAGCCTCAATCTTGTGTGTCTATTTCTTCTACGTCTCAGTCTTCCCCTAGAAAAACTTGTGTGTCAGAGTTGGTGTTTTTTTAAACAGAAATAAAAAAAAAATCAATAATTTTTTATTTATTTCATTTATTGAATTTTTCTGTTTATTATATAGCTAATATTTCACAAGCAGTGTACTGAATACTGTTAATTTCATGTCCTGTCAATCCACTGATGGTTCACTGTCCACAATCCAGATACATACCTGTTCAAGTGCTGTCTGCACACTACTGGTTAAGCCTTAGCATATTCCAAAGCTGGTTATATTACCACACAGAAAAATCTTAAGCTGATATTATTATGACATGGCCTTAGGCGACCCAGCACAGCCTACCTAGTCTTATGGCAGGCTCGGGTTCGAGCACATTTTTCTGTACTCGAGTTCAAGTACGATTACATTACGGTGTCACGAATCCAAATACAAGTACTCCGTTTTATAGCTGAACACGAGTCCAAGTACAAGTACATTTGTGCTGTACTCGAATCCAAGTACGAGTACA
Organism: Coenobita brevimanus; assembly: GCF_032717465.1. Classification (NCBI taxonomy): domain Eukaryota; kingdom Metazoa; phylum Arthropoda; class Malacostraca; order Decapoda; family Coenobitidae; genus Coenobita; species Coenobita brevimanus. The sequence goes on from NC_137066.1 coordinate 787,933, forward strand.
TTTTTCTGATTTAACCTCAATTGCTTTCAGCAGCTTATTGTGTGTATGTAGGTATATATATATATATATATATATATATATATATATATATATATATATATTAAAAGCAGCTTATCAGGAGTTAGTGGGCATGGCTGTACACCACTTGACCTCAGTGACTCACCAACCCAGGCCACCTGGCCTCTCCAAGGACACACTATTGTTACCCTCACCACTTTTATATATCATGGTTGTACTCGAAAGTACTCGTAAAATTGTCGAGTACTTTGAGTCCGAGTACAAGTACTATGGAAATTTTAAACCCGAGTACAAGTACAAGTACAAGTACATTATACTGTGTACTTAACAATGGGTACGAGTACGAGTCCATGTACTCGGACCCAAGCCTGTCCTATGGCTTTGGTTTTTTATTTATGGCCCATTATTTCACATGTACAAATAATTTCAATACTTTGTTACACAAATGTACAAACATTTTTTCTGTCATACAATGTAGCAATGTCTAATGGTACCATTCTCCAAAATCTGCTGACTTATTGCTTATGTATCTGAATAAATGAATGCCAACACAAAGTGTTACACAACTTTTGTAAACCTTCAGATTTTATTTTTGTTAACTTTTAGATTGAAAAAAAAAATAAAATAAAATAAAATCATGATGTTTTTAATGCAAAAAATAATCAATGATTTAGTCACATGATTAAATCAATTTGATCTAATCGATGCCAACCCTGGTGTATATTTACATTATTTTTCTAGGTCATAATCTTCTAGAGGAAAAAAAAGATTATGTGTATGCTTCGTTTTCTGGGCCATTACCTTCTCCTAGAACAAAAAGAAACAGGCTTGTGTATGCTCATCAACTGCATAATTCTTCTAGGTCCAAAGCTTCCACTAGAAGTCTTTTTCTAGGTTTGTGTGTACTGAAAACTTGTATATATGAACTCCAAATTTTCTTCCATGTCACAATCTCCTAGAACAACAAGAAATATTTACCTGTGTGTATTGTAACTGCACACTTCTGCTAGGTCACAATTTTTTCCTAGAACATAGACAATGCTTATGTGTATATCAACTCCATCATTTCTTCTGTCAAATCCTTCTCCTTGAACAAGACCTGTAACATTATAGGCCAGGAAGAATATGGCCTTATTATATCAATCAATCAATCAATCATTTCCTGTGGCACCCCACGGGATGCATAGGGCCTAAATGAACTTTCTCCACCAATATTTGTCTCTTGCCATCTTCTTCAGGTCCCACCAACACTCCTCTCCTGCTTCTTTTTTCATTGTCCTCAACCAGGTTTCCCTCGGCCTACCTCTACCTCTTCCTCCTCTAGCAGTCCACTCTGGTACATCCTGTATTAAACTGCCTTCTTTTCTGTACATGTGCCTCAGCCACTTCCAGCAAGACAGTCTCACATATTCATTAACTGGTTCCACTCTCATAATATCCCTTACTCTTTCATTTGTAACTCTGTCTTGCCACTTTACCCCAAGAATCCTTCTCAGTATTTTATTCTCAAATCCTAATACTTTCTGATCTGTTGCAATTGGACTGTACCATGACTCATGCCCGTAAATTAAAATTTGTCTAACCATGGACTTGTAAATTTTCACTTTACTGTAGTATGTACCGAAAGCATATTATTATTCCAAACAGATTTCAACATTCCAACAGCTCGCCAAGCCTGTCTAATCCTCTCCTCAATTTCATTGTTTAATGATCCATTAGATGATACAATCGTTCCCAGATATTTAAAGTTTTCTACCTTCTTCACCACATTATTCCCAATTACACAATCGATTTGGTTCTCCACGTTCATATTAATAATTTCAGTCTTTCCACAATTTATTACCCATCCAACTTTTTTGTCTTCCTCCACCAGACAATCAAGCACCCTCTGCATCTCATAAATACTTCCGCAAATCAGTACAATATCATCAGCATAGTATGCCTATGTGCAATTTATTCCAAGTAAAATTCTTCTACAACCAGAAATAGGTTTCTTCTAGTCAAAATGTTCTCCTAGAACAAAACCTGAAGTATATATAGGCCGAGAAGAATAAGGCCTTAATATGTGCTAATGTGCAACTTATTCCCCATCAGAATCTCCTAGAACAAGATCTGCATTGTTATAAGCTGATGTATTTTCTGCCATCACTGGCCTCAATACTATCAAGGCATATGGGCCTGATGGAATCGCTTCTGTTGTCTTCAAGAACTGTGCTTCTGTGCTTACATGCTGCCTCCCTCTCATTACGAGCCGCTCCCTGCTTAATCGCAGAGCAAACAGCATCATCTTCTGACCCACTCAATCTGACCATGAAACCCAAGTGGCAGAAGGCCCTCGCTCTGCCACTTGGTATGCCAGAGCAACAAATTATGAGCCCCTCGACTATCCCACCAACACGCCTAACTCACTTGTAAGACAGCTACGCTGCCTATGGCTTGGCTACCCCTGCTATTCTCAAATAGCAGGAACTGTCCCTGAACCGTGCCCCTTGTGCTACGGTACAGCAGACTGGCCTCTCCTCCATGACTTGCTCACCTGCCCCTCCACTGCCGCCCTTCGCTCCACCTTGGGGCGCCGACTCATGAAAAGAATCTCTCCCTCTGCCACTGCAGCAGAGATCGTTGCCCTCACCTCCACCTCAGCCGTGCTTGACATAGTCACCACCTACCCACCACGTCACTAGCCTCTTCCTCCTGAACAAACACTGCTCCACTCTAATGGACTGTATTTACCTGTGTCAGTTTTAAATTTCAAAGGTGAAAAATTCCACTCCACCTACCAGCAACTCATTTTGAGACTCCTAAGCCAACTAGAATTACTCTGGCAGGCCCTTTGTTGGCCTGGTCCTCCCACAGAGGGAAAGTCTCAACAACACAACAACAACAACTAGTTAAACTCTTTTGCCTTTGTCTGTCAACTTGTAATACCTTTCCTTCTTGCTGGAAGTTTACTCTCATTCAGCCAGTCCCAAAGAAGGGTGACCATTTCCAACCCTCTAACTATCGCCTTATTGCTTTAACATCCTGTGTCTCAAAAGTTTTCGAGTCGACTCTTAACAGAAAAATTTTAAAGCATCTTTCCTATCACAACCTTCTTTCTGATCGTCAGTACGGGTTCCATCAGGGACGCTCCACGGACGATCTGCTCACCTACCTTTTAGACTCCTGGTCATCCTCCTTTTGGGACTCCGGTGAAAACTTTGCCATTGCACTTGAATCTCAAAGGCTTTCGATCGAGTCTGGCATAAATCTTTAATTTTCAAACTGCCCTCTTACAGTTTTTATCCTTCTATCTGTGCCTTCATCTATAGCTTCCTTTCTGGTCGTTCTATAGCCGCTGTTGTAGACGGCCATCGTTCTTCTCCTAGATCTATCAACAGTGGTGTTCCTCAGGGCTCTGTCCTATTACCAACTCTCTCCCTTTTATTCATCAGTGACCTTCTAAGCTGTACATCTAACCCTATCCACTCATACCCTGATGATTCCACCCTTCACCTTTACATTCGGTTCCCACAACGTCCATCTCAGCAGTTACTTCAACAAACAAGGGATGAGGCTATGGCACACCTAATGTCTGACTTGGCTCGTATCTCTGACTGGGGTAAAAATAATCTGGTTGTTTTTAATGCATCTAAGACTCAATTTTTACACATATCAACCCATCAAAATCATCCACAGGTATACCCATTAACGTTTAATAATATTCAGCTTAATCCTGCATCATCCTTGAACATGCTTGGGGTTTCATTTACTCGGGACTTATCTTGAAAAGATCATATTACATCTCTTGTAAAATCTGCTTCCAAGAGATTAGGTGTGCTAAGCCAACTCCACACCTTCTTTACCCCAGCACAGGTGTTGACTTTATGCACGGGTTTTATTCGCCCCTGTGTAGAGTACAACTCTCATGTGTGGGGAGGCTCTCCACATGCAGCTCTTCTCAATAGGGTGGAGTCAAAGGCTTTTCGTCTCATTAACTCTCCTCCTCTTACTGACTCCCTTCAACCTCTGTCTCTTCGCCGCACTGTTGCATCTTTATCTCTTTTCTATCGCTACTTCAATGGTCACTGCTCCTCTGAACTGTCTGCTTGCATCCCTCCACCTCTACGACGGGTGCTACGCACCCGTCTAGCAGCAAACCCTCATCCCTTTTCTGTCCAACTCTCTAATGCAAGAGTTAACCGTTACTGCCAGTCCTTCATGTATGCAACAGGTCAACTCTGGAACTGTCTCCCTCTGTCTGTATTTCCTACTTCCTATGACCTCCATTCTTTCAAACGCAGTGTGTCCAGGCATCTCAAAATGAACGCATCTTGAATTTGGCTCTCTTTTGCATTGTTTGTTTGTTTCCTTAGAAGGAACAGTCTGCAGGCTCCTGCCTTTAGTTCCTTCTTCCTTGCATTAAAAAAAAAAAAAAAAAAAAAAAAAAAAAAAAAAGGCCTTAATGTATGCTAATGTGCAACTTATTCCACATCGAAATCTCTTAGAACAAGACTTATAGTATATATAGGACAAGAAAATGGCCTTAACATATTCCCCTGTGCAATTTATTCCAAGTCAAAATCTTCCCCCTGAACAAAACCTGCAGTGTATATAGGCCAAGAAGAATATGGTCTTAATATACGCTAACGTGCAACTTATTCCCCATCAAAATCATCTCCTTGAACAAGACCTGCATTGTATATTGGCCATGAAGAATATGGCCTTAACATATTCCCCAGTGTAATTGATTCCACATCAAAATCTTCCCCTACAACAAGAAATAGGCCTCTACTAAGTCAACACCTTCTCCCAGAACAAGATGAATATGGCCTTAGCATATTCCCCTGTGCAATTTATTCCAAGTCAAAAATATTCTCCTAAAACATGGATCACTATAAGGCAGGCACTGAAATTCTTCTTGATGATACTTTTCACTAAGAATACAAAGAGGATTAAACTTCTTCTAGGTCTAAAATTACCCCTAGAATACACACAGCAGTAGCAGGGAGGGCAGTGGAGGGGGGGCAGCCTAATTGCATTGTCTGGCTACCTCCAAAAATTTTTATTCAAGAAGAACTTTTTCAAACTTGAATTCTTGTCAGTTACAGACACTCCCTAATACCTCTTTCTTAGTTATTTATTTTTGAATATTTACAACCTAAACGAACTATGTATTATAAAATCAACCTTTCAGTCATAAGGGCATTAACCAGCCTCATCTACGAATAAATCACTTAGGAAAAGGTGTTAGGGAGCTTCCTTAACTAACAAAGGAAAGATTGGTACCAAAGGTGACAATGAAGGCTACTTCTAACCCCTTCCAGTTCAAAACCTTCTCCTAGAATAAGTCTGGAAATGGCAAGCACTTGCCCTATATGTAGTCGTCACCGAGCTATTGCAACAGTGTGTTGAACTGTACAGATTTTATGAAGAAGAGAATGTTCGTTGTACTTGTCGCAGATGGCAGGAGAAAGATAAAGATGAGTCTGGGGTTTGATTGCAGTTTATTTCTTCAAACGGGGGATCTCACAAGAATAGTACTAAGGTGAGAACGGTTTTATGCAGACTAACCCCGCGCAATCCTTCCTTCCTGCCTCTCCTCACCGTGCCTCTCTTCTCTCCAAACCCCTTCTGCCCTGGCTCTCCCATTTCCCCAGCATATGACTGGTTGTGTAAAGTGTAATGCCCCGTCCACATGAGTGGCAGTGCCTGCCCGCTGAGCGTATATCCCTCGCTTCTTTAGCAGTGTTACCATACAGAGTAGTTCTCGGCGGGCTGTGGCCACTATCGGGCACAACTGCTTTGTTGTCCACACGGCAACAGACTGGGCAGTGTTTGAGCAGTCGAAGTACGGCTGCGGCAGAGTAGGTGCTTGGCGGAACTGAGTGCAGTACAAAAGAACCGTTGTAGGACAGTTAAAGCTAAAAGTATTGTGTTGTGTGGAACATGATTTGGTAACAATGTTTGCCCATCGGGCACTGCCCGCTCATGTGGACGGGACTTCAGAGCATGGGTCTGTTGAACTTTCCAAGCCTGGGGAGTTTCCCCATCAGGCATCATTATGCTGTGTGTGAAATTCCTAATAATGTGCATTGATGGAAAATGCATAGAGTGTGGTGGCGGGGGTAAAAAAAAATAAATAAATAAATAAATAAATAAAAATCCATAAGTTGGTTTTGAAAATGAGAAGATGATAATGGAAGACTTTGGTGCGAGCTCTTACACTATATGACCCCTAAGGAACAGAAGGCCGATTTAGCGCTCAGGGTCGACTAATAGTACTTGCTAGACGCTGTTTGCATTGGGATGGCCAACCATGATTGTGTGTCCTCATCAATCTGCTCTGGCGTGTAGTGAGCGGCGCAACAAAGGACGTCGTGCCGCAGTTATGCAGTAATATTGTTTGTAGGTGTGAAGCCTATCTTTAAGAACTGAGATTTCTAAAGACAGCACGAGCAACTCAGGTTCATAAAAGTCTATCGGATTCTTCACCTCTTTCCACTACCCAGACATGACTACTGGACAACTTTAAACTCTATAGAGTTTTATTTCTATTAATGTCTATGAATGTAAAACCATCCTTTCAACTTTGTATTAATTCTATCTATCTATCTATCTATCTATTGCCAGACGCCTCAATCCCGTTCGGGGTGGCCACAAACAAATCGCCTCCACGTCGCCCTGTCCTCCGCCAATTCACTGCCCTGCTCCCAACTCACACACCCCTCTCTCATATACCTCTCCACCTCATCCCTCCATCTCATCCTCGGCCTCCCCCTCCGTCTTCCCCCCTCCACCTCACTCACATACACTCTCTTCGTCAGTCTTTCACCTTCCATCCTCTCTACATGGCCAAACCACCTCAGTGTGTTCCTCATAACGCTTCCTATCACATCCACATCCACACCACAATGCTCCTTTATATCCTCATTTGTCAGCTTGTCTCTCCATGTGACTCCACAGGCTCCTCTTAAATAACTCATTTCCACTGCTCTCACTCTTGACTTGTGTCCTTCCAGCAATGTCCAAGCTTCACTTCCGTACGTTAGAGTTGGTATCACAATACTGTACTGTCATGTAGTAACTTTTTCATTTCCATGCTCACTTCCCTGCTTCTTATCACTGCCCTCAAGGAACCAGCAACCTTTTTTCCCTGGTGTACCCTTTCAAGCGCTTCACCCTCCAAACCTCCATCCTCACTCATCACACTACCCAAGTACTTAAACGTACTCACATTTTCCAATTCCTCACCATCCAACCTCGCTGTACATTCACTGACTTCACCTCCCTCAACGACCATCACTTTGCTCTTCCCTATATTCACATTTAGATTCCATTTCTTACACACACTCCCAAACTCATCCACCAAGCCTTGCAGCTCTCCTTCGTCTTCACTCAACAACACAGTATCATCTGCAAACAACAGTACAGGGAGTTTCCAAACACTACCCTCTCTCACTAGGGCCACTCCAACATCCACTACCCTACCTTGTACCTCTTTTATTACCCCATCCATGAACAGATTGAACAACCATGGAGACATGATACATCCCTGTTTCAACCCAACCTTCAAAGAGAAAAATTCACTCAGTTCAGTATCCACACACACTGCAGCTTTAGCACCATCATACATACTCTTCACAACATTCAACAACTTCCCATCTACACCATATATTCTTAATACTTTCCACAATCCTTGTCTATCCACCCTGTCATATGCTTTCTCCAAATCCATGAAAGCCGCATACAACTTCTTTCCCTTCTCTAGAAACTTTTCCACTAAAGATCTAAGAATGAATATCTGCGCTACACAACCTCTTCCCTTCCTAAAGCCTCCCTGCTCTTCTACAACTAATTTCTCTGTTCTTTCTCTAACCCTGTCAATAAGTATCCTACCATACACTTTTCCTATTATACTAAGAAGACAAATGCCCCTATGATTACCAATCACTTCTTTTTCTCCTTTTCCTTTGTACAAGGGAATAATTATACCAGATTTCCAATCCTCTGGGACTCTACCTTCCTCCCATGCCAATCTGCACATCTTCCACATCCATTCTACTACTCTCTCTCCCCCATGCTTCAGCATTTCACCACACACTCCATCAATTCCTGGGGCTTTCCCCGATTTAACTTTCTTCATTGCTTCCACAACTTCTATCCTACTGATTTCTTCCTGTCTTCTCACCTCCCTCCTTCTCCCAGCCATTCCCCAGCCACTTATACTCGCATTTCTTCCATCCTCTATGTTCAACAATTCCTTAAAGTGTTCTCTCCATCTGCTCACTTTTTCTCCCTTCTCCACTAGTAATCTCCCATTTTTATCTTTCACTCTCCTGCTAACTTCACTTCCACCCTGTCTTACTCTTTTCACCTCTTTCCAGAACATTTTCTTACAGTCCCTCCACTTTACACTCAAGTTCCTTCAAAATTCCTCATCCACTCTCTTCTTACTCTCTATTACTAATCTTTTCACCTCTTTCTTTCTTTTTCTACATATAACTCTCTCTTCCACCTCTAAACTTCTTCCACGCCCCTATTTCTCATCCATTCATTGTACAGTATGCTTTCTTTTGTGCCACTGCCTGTCTCACCTCTTCATTCCACCAAGCTGTTCCTTGCACCCCCCTCCATCTTCTCTTCATCTCACACACCACATCACATGCTGCACATATTTCTTCTGTAAACATCCTGCACACACCTTCCATATCCCCCATCTGCCCCAATTCATATTTGCCCAATCATTCCTCCACTTCTCTCTTATACTCTGCCTTTTTCTCATCCTCTTGTAACATTTCTATGGATTTAAAACTATACTTTCACCTTTGTTTTTGTACCCCCTATCAAAGGGTAGTAAATTATTTCCAGTTTGACAGATTTATTACACTATGTACACTGATTTACTGTTTCTTCGTATTAATGGTTTTCTTTTTTACAGGATGTCCTGCCACAACATGGGCTGCACTTCAAAGTCTTCTGTTATTACACATACACTGATTTAATACAAGTTATATGTATTTATTACAGCATGTATACTTGCACTGTATATTCTCTACCTAATAAAACTACACCCTGTCCTTCATGTGTATACTTTACCAAACTATTACTATTACTTGGTTTATATGTATTATATATAATAATGATAAGTACTCTTATATAATACAATGTATAAGCAGGGCTCTTGTTTGGTGAGCCACAGCTCGCAAATGCGAGTATTTTTTCCCTTCGGGAAACAAATTTTACATGCAAGTCGCCTTTTGGCGAGAAAATAATTCCACTTCAAAACCCAGTAAACTACAAAATAAGTAAATCTCACTTAAATGAACAAAAGAACACGTTGTGATCGATTATTGTCTTTCCTTGTGGCCATTGTGAATGCTTAAAAATTGACAATGTCTAAATAAATAAATATATTTATTGCTCATAAAATATTTTGGGTCGTAGTCAGTTTGGCTACTAAAAATTTATTTCACTCGTAAATCTGAAACCTTAGGAGCCAAAAGGCTCGCAACCATCGGCAGTTAGCAAGAGCCCTGATAAGTATTAATACATTGAATATATTATATACCCATATATATATAAATCATAATAAACCAAATATAATGAATGGAAATACTGTATAATGATATAATAAATGACAGCACAACAGATGAAATGACATATGACACTAGACATAACACATTACAATATTACATGACACAATGACATGACAAATGACAACACACTGATGGCATGACACTCACAATGACAATACACATGACTGACATGACAACACAATGGCAATGACGCTATCACAACAGTAGATGACAAATGACAACACACTGATGACATGACACTGACAACACACTATGACACAATGACAGTATGACAACACGAGAGAGAGAGAGGGAGAGAGAGAGAGAATGACATGGTAGACAGACACAGACTTGCTTCTCAATACACTTCTTGCATCATATTTATTCCTTTTTATTAACCCATGGATTGCAAGCCACAGCTCAGGCTGGGACGCGTCATGTTGCAAGCCACAGCTCAGGCTGTGCTGGCCATGAATCACTGTAAACACCTCCACCTCTACACAAACTTATGTATGGCGCTACGCAAAGACAGAGAGAGAGAAAGATTTTTTTCTTTTCACCAGATGATGCCCTGGATGTTTATCTTCAAGTTCATAAAAAAAAAAAAAAAAAAATCAGTTTCACTACTCCTGTACGTAAACTTACGCATGGCCCTACGCAAAGACAGAGAGAGAGAGATTTTTTTTTCACCAGATGATGTCGTGGATGTTTATTTTCAAGTTTATAATAAACAAAAACTAAAAAAAAAATTTCCTTCGTTTTTTGCACACCACGGGATGGGATAAGAAAAAGGTAATTGCGCAATCCACAGGTCAAATCTATATGAATTACCTACACCTTACATGTACAGATCCTCTCCTACTTACGAATGGGTTGCGTTCCAAGAAGCTGACCGTAAGTGGAATTTTTCTTAAATCAAAAACGCATTTAATACACCTAACCAACTGAACATCATAGCTCAGCCAGGCCTACCTTGAACAAGTTTAGAACACTTACATCAGCCGCCAGTTGGGCAAAATCATTAACACAGCCTAGTCTATAATAACCTGTTTAATATCTTATGTTATTCAATACTGTACCAAGGTCACATTCAAGGGCTGCCTTCATGCTCTGCAATTATACTGAGTTTCATCTCTAAAGCAACTGCCTTCCTCTGTTTTCTCACCAGTAGCAAGAGAGAAAGGGCATTTCATAGACATGAAGGATGCACAAAACACAACGTAGATAACGGGGAGGGAAGCTGGCAACACAGAGCATTGTTGAGGCCGATTGATGATGCTATCAGGATAGCCTTTTCAATGGCCCCTCTTTTATGTTGTTTCAGTTACTGTTCTGGTTGCTGAGCTCCTTTATTTTCTTATTTTCCAACATTTACTTAGAAATTTCTTTGTATTTTCAAAGTTTTTAACTTGAACAGCCTGAATGTAAACACATAATTTATTGATGACAGGGTTTTCATCAATGCATGAAGTATTTACTCTCTGAGGTTTTCAAAATTATTAATATCTATTTAAACCATCCATCCATCATCCAATCCTATGTTGCTCCATGAGGAGTAGCCCAGGGCTAGGCAAGTTGGTCCTGACATTTAAGATGAGAGTGACCAGCCTCACTCATCCCTGAGTGGCATTACATGAGCAATAAACCCCAACCACCCCTTGGATATAAACCTTCACCGGCTCAATCCGACTGGAGTGCCTTAATTACCCACTAAACCACCAGGCGCCAAAATTTGATTACATGGTTACCACCCAGTGTAGTAAATGGTTTCCTGGAGTACAGAAACCATTTGGCTTGTTACTCAGTGTAGAGTTACCCATAGGCAGAAGGATGAGGAAAGAAAGAAGGAGCAAAAGACAGCAGGGAATGTAAAGTAACCCGTAGGCAGAAGAGGAAAGTGCAATGGAAAGAAAGACAGAAAAGAAAGGATGGAGCAGAGGAATGGGTAGACACCCAAAGCAGCACTACATCGAGTGGGTGGATGGCAAATTATTATGTATTCCATGAGAGGTTAGATGACAGTGGAATGGTCAAACATAAAATATTCTTTGTTGAGTCGCCTAGTGGTCCACACTGTTTTGTATCTCATCTGATGGGCAAGAATCCGTACCCCAAATGACAGTGTTCACTCCACCTATGGCTAAAACACATGAATCTAAGTCTTAGAAGTTTATAAATCAACCAAACACAAAATTAAAGTCTAAAATATCATCAAAATAGGTAAAAAAAAAAAATCCCAAACCATCGTTAAACTGGGGCTCGGCCATCGCTAGGCAGGGCAGGGAGGTATTTCTACCCCCATCACTAATCCGCATATCACATCTAGGAGAATTGTAATCATGATTTGCCTGTATTATATTTTTTCCATTAATACCGACCATCTGATGCCACATTTTACATTTACATTAAAAATAATAAACCATCATCACTTTTATACCTTATATAACTCAAAACCTGCATCCCTGAACCTATAGGCTTGCAGCCTTCATGCTGACCAACTGAGTTTCTTCTGAAGAGTAACTACCTTCCTTCTCCTCTTCTCACCAGTAGCAGGATGGACAGACGGGCATTTCACAGACTTGATGAATGCACAAAACACAATGTAAACACAGGGGTGTGTGTGTATACAAAGAATGGCAACAGAACACTGTAGAGCATCACAGCATCAACTGTTTACACTAACGTTCGCCCGGGCAGACTGGGCCGTGGCTCACTGCCGCTGCATTGTACTGCATATTGCTAACCCTGGAAAATATCAAAATTAATAATTTGAAGTACCATTCACTTTCTTCATCCGTAAAGTCAAAAATTCGTAGATCGACCATTCATAAAACAGGGACCCCCTGTATATAAATACTGTATGTTTGAGATTCTCAGCCTACTTACAGGGAGTCATCCATGTTTTGATGTGGAGATGTCAGATGACCAATTGTCTAGACAGCGACTTATCCTGTTTTTGTTGTGACGGCGAATTGTCCTGACAGGGAAATGTCCAGGAACCAGCCTGTATTGGCCATCACATGTGAACCTGGACTTTAGCAATCGACAATTTCAGAACAGTATTCAATAAATGAGATATTCAACGTTATTATAAATAGGCTGTGTTAATGGTTTTGCCCAGCTGTAGGCTAATGTAAATGTTCTTTATTATAAAATAGGGCTCTTGTTTGGTGAGCCACAGCTCGCAAATGCGAGTATTTTTTCCCTTCGGAGAACAAATTTTACATGCACGTCTCCTTTTGGCGAGGAGAAAAAACATTCACTTCAAAACCCAGTAAACTACAAAATAAGTAAATCTCACTTAAATGAACAAAAAAGCACGTTGTGATCGATTAGTAAGTCTTTCCTTGTCGCCACTGTGAATGTTTAAAAATAAACAATGAATAAATAAATATATATATATATATTCATTAATCGTAAAATATTTCAGCTCGTAGTCAGTTTGGCTACTAAAAATTTATTTGGCTCATAAATCTGAAACCTTAGGAGCCAAATGGCTCGCAACCATCAGCAGTTAGCAAGAGCCCTGTAAAATAGGCTGTTAATGATTTTCCCCAGCTGTAGGCTAATGTACTGTAAATGTTTTAACCTATCACGTCCCGAGCTATTTCACACCTCTGACACCCCCCAATCCCGAGCTATTCCCCCCCCCCCCTCAAACCTCCGCTTTTGGTGAGAAACATCGAAAATTCATAGAGAAATCGCTCACCTGAGGTTTAAAATACTCGATACAGGTAGCAGTACCTCCTTACCTTACTGTGTTTTCCATCAGGATGGCTCCAATGAAAACGAGTTCTATGGGAGGGTAACCATTCCACACCACTCATAAACGGTATTTATTTATTTATTTGGTACAAATTTATATGTAGTACGAGAGTATATTGGTTTTCACACTAATATAGGCAATATAAGCATTGTTTCACTGACTAACTCATCAACATACCTGACCTTTTCTGGTGACATTACCTTATCATCATTTCCGACTGTTTCTTCCTCTAATGCTACGTAAACTTTGTCCTCCACACTGTCATGATTGGGGAATCACTCTGACCCTGAATGTCTCTACTGGCCAGGTCACTGAATTGCCGAGACAATGGCGGGGGGGGGGTTAATGCGGTGAAAAGCATTATCCCTGCCAGGCATCTTGTAGAGGAATAGAGGAAGGTGTCCCATGTATACGTACGAAAAATACGTCGATGGGACTAGCTGTGACAAAATGTTGCAACGTACCCATACGTCAATGGGATGCCTCGGGTTAAGCATGTTCAAGGTAGCTTGCCTAGGCTATGATGTTTGGTTGGTTAGGCTTATTAAATGCATATTCGACTTATGAAAAATTCCACTTACAATCTGTTTCTCAGAACGAAACCCGATCGTAGGTAAGAGACCACCTGTATTCTGGTACTAAAGATGAAAACTATACCCATTTTACACTAACTTGGCCCATAATTTCACCATTCTGCAGTTTATTTCTCATCCATATTGCATTTCAAGAAATACAGTAATCTCTTGATTATCTAACATAACAGAGCCAAAGACATGTCTGGACAGTAGATCCGTCTGGCTAATGGATTTCTCTCCCTTGGCCCCCCTTCATACATACCCAGACCTTGAAGGCCAATGTAAAAGGCCACTACAGTACATCATACATTCATACAACACTTATTCCTGGTGTTTCACATACAGGCATACCCTGGGTTAACGATGCAATTGGTTAAGTAAAAACCTATCACTAAGAAGGGTATGGTATCTCTGGGTATATTTAACATGTAAAGTAATGGGATGTATTTTTGAGCCTTGGGTTCCCCCACCCCCACCAAGTCCTTAACTCAACCAAATAAGTCCAAAAACAAGTGTCTAGCTCACCTAACCCCCCAAAAGCTTCATAACAAGCTAAACTAAGCCACCAGAACAACGCAACTTAAGCCATCGCAATAATAATAATACACAACTTAAGTCATCACAAAAATACTACGCAACTTAAGCCATCATAAAAATAATACGCAACTTATGCCATCAGAAAAATAATATGCAACTTACGCCATCATAAAAATAATACGCAACTTAAGCCATCGTAAAAATAATACGCAACTTAGTCATCATAAAAATAATACGCAACGTATGCCATCGCAAGAATAATACGCAACTCACTGCAAAAATAATATGCAACTTTAACACAAAAATAATTCTGTTTGGTGTGAGAAAAATTTACAACTGAAAATTTTATGCATAGTAGCTCTCCTGCAGTTTTGCCAAAATTATATGAGGGTAAATGAGGTTAGGGTAGGGCATTGTAAGGCAAGGTTAGGATAAAATAGGATAGGTTATGGTAAATGATAGGTTTGGACAAATTGCTGGGCAAGGTTGACATAAAACTGGTTAGGTTAGGGTAAATTAGGATAAACTAATAGGCTAGGACGGGACAAAATTTAGTTAGATGAAGAATACGTGTCATGTGGGGTTGGTGGAGGATTGGTGCCTCTCCCTGTAAAACAATTAACTCTAAGCCCTTGGCCACCCTGTGTGAGATACATGGCGTCTGGCAATGAATGAATGAATGAATGAAGAATAGGCTAAATAGCGATGGAATAAATTATGCTAGTTTCATACATCGAATTAGACCTGGTATGGGTACACATGATAAAATTGCTGGTGAGGCTATTTTGGGTTAGGTTTGGATACATCGGCAAGAATAAGGTTTGTCTGCTGCCAAAATAAGAGTTTTAAAATTGTTGTCCGTCTCCGGCGCCAGTGAAAAAGTTGACAAAAATTTTTCATATGCTATCCACTACTTAGAAAACCAAATAAACATGAAAAGCTTAAAAATGCACTCTGAAAAAAATTGCTAAAAATCCTATGGACTCGAATAAAATGACGAAAAATGCAAAATAGGGTGTTACCACGTCTGCCTCAAGACTAACCAAATTTGAAGATGATAAATGATAATAGCCTATTAATTTTCACCTATTCTATTTAAATAGACCTCTATACTAATTACACTCATGTTGCCATTAGAGAGAGACAGAAAGACAGAGAGAGAAATATACGTCTGCTGCTGCTGCACAAAAAAAAAAAAAAAAAAAAAAAAAAAAAACGTAGGTTGGAGACTTGCTTGCTCCACCTAATCCAACCTACACCATGTTTTGCCATTTCTGACCTAAATATATGTCATGGCTGCATCAAAAACACGAAATAAAACACATAGGCGCCTTTAAATTACAAGGAAATGAAATAAATGAACGCCTTCAAAATTTACAAGCTGAAAATTATATAAACACCTGTTTGGCTGCCTACAGGTGTCCACCCATTCATTACGAGCATTTAGGCTCATTTTACCTTTATGGCGCCTTCAAATATCCATCAAATTCATCTTTATATACTAAAGGTGTTAATTATATGGTAAATAAATCATAACTAACCGGTAATGACGAGAAATTGTAAGAAAATTGAGGCCAGACCCACACCACCTTCCCCTCAACTCGCTAAGTTTGCTCCCGTATGACGTAATAGCCGCCAGTGGGAAAGGCTACGTGGCGCGAAATTCAAACTTTAATTAGAACACTACTATTATTACTCTTATTTCCGACATTTACATGTACATGTAAGTGGGTTGTCCCAGATGACTGGCTGAAGAGTGTAATTGTAAATGTGTACAAGGGGAAGGGTGATGCCCTGGAAAGAGTAAATTACAGAGGCACAAAGCTTGAGAGTAAATGCAGATAAAACAAAAGTGATGGTATCTATGGCTGGTGGCGGTACTGTCAATGAAGAGGGAGAGTGGCCATGTGCGATTTGCCACAACGGCGTGGGATGTAATTCCATCTTGTGCAGTGTTTGTGATAAGTGGGTGCATAAGAGATGTAGTGGTATTAGAGGTAGACTGCAAGATAATGCAGTGTTTGTGATATGTGGGTGCATAAGGGATGTAGTGGTATTAGAGGTAGACTGCCAGATAATGCAGTGTTTGTGATAAGTGGGTGCATAAGAGATGTAGTGGTATTAGAGGTAGACTGCAAGATAATGCAGTGTTTGTGATAAGTCGGTGCATAAGAGATGTAGTGGTTTTAGAGGTAGACTGCAAGATAATGCTGATTTCATGTGTGTGGTCTGTTGAGGAGAACACGTGGAGATTGTCATGTGTGAAAGGACTGATCTTGCTGGTGAGTCTCTTGAGTGTGTGGAAGGGTTTTGTTATTTGGGAGACATGTTATGTGCTGCAGGCTGGGCTGCAGCTAGCCCTGACTAAGGTAAGGAGTGGTTCAAAGAAGCAGGGAGCTGTTGCCTCTCCTAACATTGAGAGGGCTCTCCCTACGTGGTACGGGATCTTTGTATGCAGTATGTGTTAGGAGTGTAATGTTGTACGGTAGTGAGACTTTGGCAGTAAAGGAAGAGGATATTCGCAGGCTCAAACGTACAGAAATAGCAGTGATTAAATGGAAGTGCTGTGCATCCTTGAATGCAAGGCATGGGGGGGCTAGGTTTATGACAAGTGTTGAGAGGAAGGAAGGGATTGGAGTGTTTTGGCAGTGTGATGAGCATGGATAGATTAAGAGGCTGAGAGGATGGAGGATGACAAGTGGAGGGGGAAGGTGAGAAATGTGCACTTCAGGGATAAGGTTGTAAGAGGCAGACTGAAAAAGACCTGAGATGAGGTCAAAGTGTGACCTCAGGGATAAGGGACTGAATAGGGAGGCTGCCAGAGATCAAGCAGCATAGACAACCGCCATTAGGTGACCAAAAGCCGATGCATGCAAGCAAGTTGGAGCCTTTATACGTAATGGAATATGATTATTTACAGCAGCCTAATTTTTATGAGAAAATTTCAATCAAATTTTTTTTTTTTTTTTTTGCCGTGTTAATGTAGTAGGGAGTGCCAACCATCATCCACTCACTTGATGTAATGCTGTCTACCCCTTCCTTGGGAACCTCTACACTGAGTTACAACACTAAGGTTTTCTTGTAGCCCATGACAACATATACAATGCTAGGTGGTAACCATATAACGGGGTGATGTACAGTCTGCTATGGTGCCCCTGTTAACTGGGTGGAGATGTAAATGCAGTGTCCATCCAGGGACCAAACCTACACACTGTTCCCTGCACCTCACTGTTGTGAGGCAATGTCAGCCACAAGGGAACATCAGTCCACTGCACGAGACGACCCTGCTGAGGTGGTTGCTTGCCTGCGGTTGATGGGTTTACTCGGCCAGGCATACAGGGGTTGGTAAGAATGGCAGGAAGGAATAACGAACTAACACCAAGCCATAAATTGGCTGTATGGTGCCAAGGCTGGCAATGAAGTGGTTTTGGTGCTGAAGCAGTTTTGGTGATGAAATGGTTTTGGTGCTGAACCGGTTTGGGGGATGCAGTGAGTTTGGCGATGCAGCGGGTTTGGCGATGTAGCGGGTTTGGCGATGAAGTGGGTTTGGCGATGTGGCGGGTTTGGCAATGCAGCAGCTTGTCAATGAAACAGTTTGGCTTTAGAGAACAGGGAGGAAGGCAGGAAGGGTCAGCGTCAATGCAAGATCCTTTAACTATCTATATCATGATACCAAATGTCTAACCTGGTAGGTGTGGAGGGAAAATAAAGGCCGGGAGAAACACGGAAATATGAAGAGGAGAGGTGGGACAGAAAAGCAGAAGAGGACAGTAACGAGAAAGTCATCATCTGGACCTCCATTCCCACCCTAGGGCAGGGTAAGGAGTAGCAACGTCCAGACAGCCCGAGTTTGGCCAATTCAATAAGCCACTCTTTCATTCACTCATCATTCAAGCCCCTGGAATCCTGGCTCTATCTGATACAAATGAGACAAAGACTGAGGAAAAAAAGGCCCCTCTTAGTCGCCTCTTATGTCAAGCAGGGATACTGGGGAAGTAATTTTAACCCCCTTCCCCAGTGGGTTGGGGTAAAGAACAACAACAAGAACAGGTCAGAATTCCATACCTCATCATATGCGCTGTGGAGAGGATACTCGTAGATCTTGAGGGATGGGGCAGGGTGGCGACTGAATCCTCTATGGGTACTGAAAGGAGTGTTGGATCTCTTCCTAGGGTGTTGGATCCTGTTGAGTGGAGAGGGGATTAGGAAGACTGTCCAAATTAGTTGTCAATCATCATCATCAAATTAATAATCATCCATCCATCATCCAATCGTACACTGCCCCATAAGAAGCATAGGAGCCCGGGGCTTGGCAAGTTGGTCCTGACCTTTAAGATGAAAGTGATCAGCCTCACTCATCCCTGAGTGACATTTCATGAGCAATAAACCCCAACCACCCCTTGGATATAAACCTTCACCGGCTCAATCCCACCGGAGTGCCGTAAACCCATTAAACCACCAGGCGCCAAAATTTGGTTTTATGGTTACCACCCACCATAGTGAATGGTTTCCTGCTGTACAGAAAACCATTTAGCTTCTAACTGACTCTACACTGAGTGACAAGCCAAATGAATAGGGAGGCTGCCAGAGATCAAGTAGCATGGACAGCTGCTATTCAGTGACCAAAGTCAACACATGCATGCATGTTGGAGCCTTTATAAGTGATATGATGACAATACAATATACCATATAACCTTTGTATTTAGTGCAAAGTTAAACAAGTTCATGAAACTTTCTGTAATAGTTTTTAGCCAGAAAATAAATGTAATACTTTCAGTGAAAATTACTGAGGTACTTGTGCCTGTTTTGAGGTACACATAATGTCTGGTTCTGTTAGTAATAATCTCACATGAAGTTCCTCATCCAGTGCCTTCAGATGTTATGTCTAGTTTGCTCTTCATACTGCCAATGTTAATGATGAATGCCTAATTAGCACAAATATAAAACTGAACACAGATATATGGGTACTCATTTCAGTTCCACCCTTAATGTCTAAAAATACTTCACTGAATTAGGTTTGAGGCTATTGTCACTCCTGATATCCACAAGCTCCTCTCATGCCTTCAGGGGAAGAGGGTGAATCCCCCGACCTAGGATCAATGGACCATACGGCTGCAGAGCAAGAAGAGATCCTTAGACAAACTGTTACATCTAACACCAGGATTTTTTTTTTTTTTTCCCAAGGAAGATGGAACCAAAGGCCAGGTGCCCACAAACTGTTCCTTCCAAGAAAAAAATAAAACCATACAAAAGAGAGCCAAATTCAAGATCCGTTAATTTCAAGCTACCCTGGTGTGGGCTCCACCTGCCAACCCAATGGTCGTGGGGTGTGAGCATTACCACTGAGCTATTCTGGCCCTCTTCATGGAGAGGACAGACTGATGCTTCAAAGGCTGCAGCAGAAGCATACAAAACCTGATTACACAAGCATACAAAACTGATTACAGTAATCCCGCATTTTTTGCGGATTTTTTGTCTACGGTTTTGCCCTCTCGCGGATTTTCTTAGCATTAATAAGTTCAACAAAAATATCCTTGAATATACAGGAAAAAAAAAAAAATGAAATTCCCGCAGCTTCCAATTGTAGCGCGGTAAACTCACGCCACCCTCTGTCCCTTTCCCGTGGCCCCTCTGCCAGTGTTACCATATCTAGCATAATTTTATTCTTTTAGCATAATTTTGATCAAATTTTCGAGTCTGGAATATTTTTTAGCATATTAGAAGTTTTAGAATCATTCTAGCATAATTTAGAATGGAATGGAATATTTTTAGAATAATTTTATAAAAGCTACAAATCAGAGAGAGAGAGAGAGAGAGACGAACAAGGTAAGAAGATGTTTGAATAATTGGTTACTTTCAGTTTGGGCTTGGTTGGGTTGGATTAGGTTAGGTTCGGTTCGGTTTTAGGTTAGGTTCGGTTAGGTTAGGATAAGTTTGAGCTTTGTACTTTACCCATGAAACCTAGGTTTTTCTGATGGATTTTGGTATGATTCATTCGATTTTCAGCTTCATTTCAGTCGGAAATGACCATTTTCTGTGTTTTCCCCCCTCCCTATAACCCCCGATTCCCCAAAGATCCCTCATTATTTCAGGGGGATGGGGGGGGGTCATATCTCAAAATCTGGTTATTTCCGACGGAAATGATGCTCAAAATCGAACGAATCACATCAAAATCCATCAGAAAAACGTAAGTTTCGTGGGAAAAAGCAGTATGGGTAGATACCAATATTTACCCTCTTACTGTATGTACTGTAGGTTCATTTTAATATTTTCATAGTAAACAATACATAATTAATATGTTGCACGAATATGTATAGAATTTTATCATTTAGCTTCAAGTTAGCATAATTCATTTTTTACTTGGAACAAATATGCTCAATCTAGCATAATTTTTTCATTGCCCTAGCTTAATTTCGTTGTTTGGATATGGCAACACTGCTCTCTGTCCCGCATTCTTCAGTCCACGCCTGACTGCCTTAAGTGGCTGTTGTGGTTGTAACCACACTATGATATGAGCCTCTTGCCTCCCACTTGCTTTCCACATGGCCCCAGGACGTAAGCCAGCCTCACCAAAGGCTAATAATACAATTAGTAAGAACTCCAAAGTGACAAAACGATCAAGTTATGACCTTAGCAGAGAAAATTGTTACTGGACAAGCTAAGAAACGACCGTGCGAGTGTTTGCTATCACCAGTTAATGCATCTTTTTATTTTGTACTGTTCTGTTAATAAATGTGTAGATAATTGTGTATTACAGTACGGTGTTAACGTTTTTCCTTCATAATGGAGTATGTGCTTTCAATCTTGTAAGAAGGTATTTCGGGATGAGTGTGGAGGTTTCGGGACAATTCGCAGTCACAACAAACACACAACAATTCGCCTTCATTAATGAAGATAGCTATGGGTGACGCTAGAATATAATTCAAAGGCGACTACAGCGAGGAAGAAACAAGTTAATTATTGACTAAAGGTGCAACTAATAAATAATATCCAGAACCTACGCTACTGAACATAGACTGCTGGATCTCCCTGAAATATAGTTATTAAAGTATTGATTAATTAATAATAAGTATATTGATGAAAGTATTGATTAGTATATTTATAGAATGGCGGGGAATCGTCCAGGGTGCGAATTGTTCTGAAGGGGAATCGTCCATGTTTTGACGGGGAATTGTCTGACGGCGAATTGTCTCGCAATCAGTATGGACATGGACTGTGTGATGGGCAGCATGGTGGACACAAGTGCAAGTTTTCAATTGTTAATAGAGTATTCGCGGAATTGACTTTTCGCGGGGGTTACAAGAACGTAACTACCGCGAAATATGCGGGATTACTGTACACTGTTTTAACACAGTTTTCTATTACAATATTCCTTCCAAGTAAACAGTTCAATGTCAGGGTAAACTGTAATAACAGTATTAAAACACTAATACTAATGAGACTGGGGGATGGAATAGAGGTATACGAGAGAGGAGGGGGTAAACTGGGGGCAGGTCAACATAGAGGAGATTTGTTTGTGGCCATCCCTACTACGGGATTAAGGCGTCTGGCAATAGACATAGGTAGACAGATATAGATAGATAGGTAGGTAGATGTTGATAGGTAGACAGATAGAGATAGATAGACATAGATAGGCAGAGATAGATAGGCAGGACGATAGAAAAAATTAATGATACTACGTTCTTGGTAAATTTCAGTAAATAGAACAGCAATTATAGGTCATGTGAAAAAATAAACACGAAAATTGACACACACACACAAAAAAAAAAAAAACTAATTCAAACTTTAAATTTCACCATATATAACCTCACATGTATAAAATTTGTGGTGGTGGTAAGGTAGGGGATGGAGGTCAGACTGGCAGGCACAAGTGGTTCTTTGGGTATGAAGGAATAGGTGACCAATCCTCTATAGGCAATGCAAGGGGTGTTGGATCCACTTGGTGTGATGTTGGATCCTCTTCAGGTGGTGTTAGATCCTGTTGGGAGAAGAAAGGGGTTAGTAGGAACATCAACATCAGGTATCAGTCAATAAGAGTCATCAGAATCAATAATTTTTAATCACCGTTCTTATGCTACGTACTCAGGGCTCAACTCCTTCCTCTCTGAGTGCGGGGGTCTGGTTTGGGTTCTTTCCAGGTCTAGAGCATGCAACCAAAGCAACAGGGCTCAAAAACACAGGCTAACCAATCGTACATGTATATTACCATACAAACATACAGTGGCTGGGCACAGTACAATGTAGTAGATTATACACACTATTGGAGATACAGGGATAAGAGTTGTGACTAATTATGACAGTGATAAGAAACAGAGAAGTGAGCATGGAAGTGAAAAAGTTACTACATGACAGTATTGTGATATCAACTCTAACGTACGGAAGTGAAGCTTGGATGTTGTTGGAAGGACACAAGTCAAGAGTGAGAGCAGTGGAAATGAGTTATTTAAGAGGAGCCTGTGGAGTCACATGGAGAGACAGGCTGACGAATGAGGATATAAAGGAGCGTTGTTGTGTGGATGTGGATGTGATAGGAAGCATTATGAGGAACACACTGAGGTGGTTTGGCCATGTGGAGAGGATGGAGGGTGAAAGACTGATGAAGAGAGTGTATGTGAGTGAGGTGGAGGGGGGAAGAGGGAGGGGGAGGCCAAGGATGAGATGGAGGGATGGGGTGGAGAGGTATATGAGAGGGGGGGGGGGTGAGTTGGGAGCAGGGCAGTGAAATGATGGGGGACAGGGCGACTTGCAGGCGATTTGTTTGTGGCCACCCCAAACGGGATTGAGGCGTCTGGCAATAGATAGATAGATAAATTGTGACTGCAGGTGTCGCACAGGTGTGGGAGGGGCCCTGTCAGGTGTCAGCTCTCTGGAGGGGCACGGGACCACCATCGTGTGCCGGATTATCAGATGAGGGCTGTAGTGCGGCATAGAGGGAGGCCTTTCCCTGGAGAAGCCTCTGGAGGAGTGTTGGCCCTCAGGACTGGGGCCAAACTGTGCAAGCAGGCAGGCTGCCTTGCACCTACTCCTGGTGGAGGACAGCTCGCCAGCTGGTTGGGGGAGATCTCGTCCAGGAGTCCTGGGGGCGTCGGGAGAGTCTGACAGCACCTGGTGACATCAGGGCACTGGGTGTAGTGAGCATACCCCCAGACTCACTATGGGGCCGCTCCAGATCCTGTCCGACAGCGACTCCGCTAGGGAGCTAGCTCCGTCCTTTTGGGTGTGGGGAGAGTGAGAGGGGCATCCCGCTTGGCTTCTGGAGGAGTGAGGCGAGCAAGGGGTGTTGCCCTCGGCAGGTGCTGCAGGGATAGCAGAAGAGGGAAGCACGGTGGGCGTTCCCTCCCCAACAAGCAAGGTGGGCGGCATCGCGTCCTACTGGTGACTGTGGCTACACAAGTCCCACCCAGATTCTGGAGAGCGCTGGTCTGGGTGGAGGGCAGTGCAGTGGGATGGCATGCTGCCTGCGGGTTCCGATGAGGGGAAGAGGGGCGCGTGGTGGCAGGGGACATGGCCGTCTTGCTCAGGCCCTTTCTGCGCCTCCCTGTGGGCTCCCCTTGGTATTGGTATTTCACCTGTCATCCTCACATCAATCATCATAATCATTATCAACCATTAATCATCATTATCATCAATCTTCAACCATCCTCACCCTTAATCTTCAATCTCATCCTCAATCCCCAATCACCCTCATCCTCAAACCTCCTCATACCTCATCCTCAATGTCTCTTTCCCCAAACCAAAGGAGTGAGGTAGAGTCCAGAGACAAAAATATAAACAAAAATGTATGCCTGATAGAACGAGACAAACAAATTACTTTACTCCAGTTCTTTACCATTAATCAGACAATTCAATGCAGTTTTTATTTTAAGTGAGCTGGGAACAAGGCAGTGAAGTGGCACTGGACAGGGTGACATGGAGGCGATTTGTTTGTGACCACCCCTTATGGGACTGTGGCACTTGGCATTAGACTGATAGACTGATAGAGAGATACAGATGGACAGATACAAAAAAACTCAAAACCCACATCTCTGAAAACTCACCAAAATACTCTGAAGCAATCCACACGGTATGACTTCCATCTTTCTATGACATTCTCAAGGTGGAATCAGAGCAATTGGGTGTAGTCACACCATGCAGCGTCACCATCACGGAGCTGAAATAATAATAATAATAATAATAATAATAATAACAATAATAATAATAATAATAAATAAGAATCCTCTACTGCCTTTCTTTCCTTCATTCTTTCCTCTTCCTTCTGCCTGTGGGTGACTCTACACTGAGTGACAAGCCAAATGGTTTCCTGTACACCAGGAAACCATTTACTACGCTGGGTGGTAACCGTATAATCAAATAATGGTGCCTGGTGGTTTAGTGAATAATTAAGGCGCTCCAATCGGATTGAGCAGGTGCAGGTTTATATCCAAGGGATGGTTGGGGTTTATTGCTCACGTAATGCCACTCAGGGATGAGTGAGGCTGGTCACTCATGTTAAATGTCAAGACCAACTTGCCTAGCCCCAGGCTCCTATGCTCATGGGGCAACACAGGATTAGATGATAGTGATTACCAGTAATTATAACTACTGATCATGGGGAAAATTACAATAATGACCAATAATGACTAACAATGACAATTAACAATAATAAATAATTTGTTCACAACTTCAAATTCATTCTGGTAAAGTTACCCCTAATAGCCTTCACATACAACCATTTTCTCTCTTTTCCCAAGTTTTCTTTGTACTCGTTAATTTGGCCTAAAATTCCCATACCTCCATCATTAATGAAACAATGGATTAGCACTAGAAACAGATGCTAGTCACGAAGATGTGCTATGGGATGTAGAGCCTTATTATTATTCCGTCAGGGAACTGGGAGAAATAAGATGCCAAAGGACGAACACCCACCCTGTTAATAAAATAGTAATAATAATAGCTAATACTAATTGCTATTTTTCTCTCCAAACTTATAAACTGACAAAAATTACTTTACTTACATACCGAAGCATTCTTGTTGACTGCCAAGCTTCCTTCTCTCTTTCTTATACCAATCTCGAGCCAGTCTCTCTAATCTCGCACCAATCTTAAGCCACTCTCTCTCTCTAATTTTGCACCAATCTCGAGCCCGTCTCTCTAATCTCGCACCAATCTTGAGCCACTCTCTAATTTTGCACCAATCTCGAGCCCGTCTCTCTAATCTCGCACCAATCTTGAGCCAATCATATTAATCTTGCACTGCATTATCCTGAAACCGAATTATTTGAGATTTAGTCATTACAAAAATCATACAAGAATTAAAAACAATATAAAGATTTAAAATACTGTGGTTTCGGATATTTTTCTTCATATTTTCTCTTGCCTCCTTAAGGATTACCCAAGGGAGTATAGCAGCAGTACTCTTAAAATATTCCTAAATTCATCAATTGCACTGTATTGTAGTGTATGGATTGACAGCTACACCTTGCTAGATGGAAAATAATACACTCCTAACACTCATAGGCGGATCCAGGGGTGTTGTGTATACTGCCCAGCAACACCCCTAGTAAATCACCTTGAAAACTGGTATACAGTACACTCCATAGTGAGTCAACACATTTCCCTGGCTATCATTATTTCTCCCTTGGTTTATAAATGTTACTCAATTGACAAAGGAGGATGCCAAACCCTCATTAATCTAAAAAGTGATATGGGCAACCTCAAAATATTCCTGGATACGCCCCTGACTCTATTAAAAAAAAAAAAATGCACCTTCACTTGGCACAAATTTCAAACTCAATTACCTTCACTTACGCCCGATTACTTCCCATTCTGAGCTGTCTCCGCCTCTTAACCTAGCATGTATTGCACTCTCTGCCTATCAAAACACTAATATCCGCCATAAATACCACACTAACAATAATATAGCCATTTTTTAACCTGTCACGAGGCCCGCAGCTGAATAACTTGCGATCTCTGTAACCATAAGCCAGGCGGTCGTACTCAGAGTCTGGCAATGAACGAAAAACGGGGGAATTAAAAAAGAAAACTTATTATACAATAGGTAACTTTGCTAAATTTTCTTCCCAAGAAAAAATTTAGCAAACTTATTACACAATAGGTAACTTTGCTAAATTTTCTTCCCTTCTAGAAAAAATTTAGCAAACTTATTATACAATAGGTAACTTTGCTAAATTTTCTTCCCTTCTAGAAAAAAATTTAGCAATCATTTCTATCTCGCTTAACTATATTACGATTTCCCCCTCCCCTTAAATTTTGAAGCTCAGGGCCAAGTTTTCAATACAATTAAAAATCTTCCAAGCACTGACACCACCATCGCCACCATACAACCCAATTCGTCACACTACTTTAGCCAAATTGGAAAATCGTTACTTCTTTCAATCTCCAAAACCAGATTTAATATTGTCAAAAATGAAAGGCAGAGAATAATAAAAATAACTAATAAAAAATCACCCCCTTTCCCACCCTACGGCAGAGTGAGTAGCAACGCCCAGACAGTCTCAGTTTGCCCAATCCAATGGGCCACACTTCCATTCACTCATCATTCAAGCCCACGGAATCCTGGCTCTATCTGATACGCCAAAAACACCCACCACATTCTGTAGCTTCACATAAACGTATCCGACAGTCAATCAATAGTCTAAAATCATTTAATCATGACAAAAGCTGATGACAGGGAGAGCTGGAGCTCCCGTTTCATCAGCCCTCAGGACTAGTTCCTGACCATCCCCCTTTGCTGAACTTTTTCAGTGTCTGTTACACAGAGAGTAGGCCAGCATGCTCTCCAATACAAGTTTCTCTATCAACCGTAAACTATATGCACAGTACACACTACACCTCCTTTTCAAAATTAAAAAAGAAAAATGGCGTCTAATAATCATGCCTCGGAGTTCCCAGGAGGGGGGGGGGACCATAAATGCCCCCACAATCCGCCCCTCTCCCGGTGATAACGAGCTGCCTGGAACTAGCAAATAATAATAATAATAATAATAATAATAAAATTTAAACAGGCGTACATAATTCAGCCCACTAACTCTTTAACGTTCAATACTTTCACTAGACAGAAAATTTAAACTTATCCCCCCCCCCCCAAAAAAAAAAAAAGCAAATCACAGCACAAAATAAGATGTCATCTGCACCACATTAATAAATAACGTAAATAATAAACATAATTCCGGTCACTACCCACTCGTTTATCATCATCGAAGAGAGCTGGGAGGGAAATAACGCGGGGCAGATTTGAAATGAGGGAAAAATGGCA
This sequence comes from Coenobita brevimanus, assembly GCF_032717465.1. Lineage (NCBI taxonomy): Eukaryota > Metazoa > Arthropoda > Malacostraca > Decapoda > Coenobitidae > Coenobita > Coenobita brevimanus. The sequence continues at coordinate 815,641 of NC_137066.1, forward strand.
ACTCTTAAGAGGACGAGCGATGGGCAATTTCCATTTCATCGGCTCATTGCAGAGAGTTAGAAGCGCTTGTTACTTGGCGATTTAGTCTGTTTTTACATAGTTACACTTTATGTTATTAGTACCGACACACTTACCAATAGTATATGTGACGAGATTAGCTAGAGATCTGAAATGTGGAAAATGCGATATCTCCAACGGACGGGTGGTGGGCAGTTTCCGTTTCAGCGACTCCCATTCCAGAGTTCGAAGCGCTTGATTACTTGCCATTTAGTCTGCTTTTCAAAACATTTTACAGTATTCCTGTAATTTTTGAAGTATCCACACAGTTTTATTAAAAGGATATATGACGATATTCGCTAGATATTTGAAACGACAAAAGGATGATAGCTACGGTAACTAACGGATGGGCGGTGGTAAGTCTCATTTCCGTGGCCAGCATTCCACAGAGTTCGAAGCACTTGTTAACTCAGTCTTTTAACACCTTTACACTCTTATATACGCTTTTAATAATGATGCACTTAAATATCAAGTCACTGACCCCTCAAAAAAAAAAAAAAAAAAAAAAAAAAGCCATTACAGCCAGTACAAATATCGAAGTAACCCTATACAATAACACACAACACTATGGCGGATTGAGGAAGCCTATTACCTATTATTTTCTATCACCTATTATTTCCTATTACCTATTACTTCCTGTTCACTGGCTTCAACACAACTCTTGCCACAACTACCACAATCATCCAAACACTACAAAATAAATCGTGAACTTACAAGTGATGTATAACTTACGCTACATAATGGTAAAACAAAGAAATAAATGCAAATGAAAAGTTAGTAATGACAATGGTTAGGGTAGGAGTTTTAAAAGAAGCCTGAAAATGCAAAACCAGAACAAAAAAAAAAGTGTTATAGAAGCAATTAACTTTTCAAAACTACAAATTCAAAGTGGCTGCACTGGTAGAGAGGCGGCCTGCAATCCTAATGGACCCAGGTTCGAATTCCGGCTGGGGCAGGGAACAGTTTAAGAATCTGAATTTCATAAAATCTGACTTTACTGATCTACCAGAAGACCCACCATGTTGTAAAAATACCCCCGCTAATACCAGTACACCAGTCCTGTATGAGACAGCCCTAGCATGCATTCAATATGGACGGTGGGTGTTAACGCCGAAGTGGTGACATGTGGAGGTGTAGGAGGGTTACTGAAGCCTTTGCCCAGAGTAGGACATATAATAATAATAATAATAATAATAATGGATATGTGAGTACGTTTAAGTACACGGGTAGTGTGATGAGTAAGGATGGGAGTTTGAAGGGTGAAGTGCTTGAAAGGGTACAACAAGGAAGAAAGGTTGCTGGTTCCTTGAAAGCAGTGACAAGAAACAGGGAAGTGAGCATGGAAGTGAAAAAGTTACTAGGTGACAGTATTGTGGTACCAACTCTGACGTATGGAAGTGAAGCTTAGACCTTGTTGGAGGGACAGAAGTCAAGAGTGAGAGCAGTGAAAATGAGTTATTTGAGAGGAGCATGTGAAGTCACATGGAGAGACAGGCTGACAAATGAGGAAGTGAAGGAGCGTTGTGGTGTGGATGTGGATGTGATAGGCAGCGTTAGGAGAAACACATTAAGGTGGTTTGGCCATGTGGAGAGGATGGAGAGTGAGAGACTGACAAGAAGAGTGAATGTGAGTGAGGTGGAGGGAGGGAGAGGGAGAGGGAGGCCAAGGATGAGATGAAGGAATGGAGTGGATAGGTATATGAGGGAGGGGGATGTGAGTTGGGAACAGGGCAGTGAAATGGCGGGGGATAGGGCGACGTGGAGGTGATTTGTTAGTGGCCACCCCGAACGGGATTGAGGCGTCTGGCAATAGTTAGATAAATAGACTGACTAAGTAAACTGGCAGTGACATAAAAGAATGGATAATGTGTAATGTGTCAATTACCAGCTGGTATAACCTCAAACATTATGCAGACTGTCGGTTTGTTGTTCAAGCCTTTCAATCTCATAATGTATGTCAATCATTTCTGTTAGCCTGGCCGAACAGATATATGACAGTGTCACTCGCAATGTGTTCTGTTATTCAGTTATGGGATATATCAAAAAGGTAAGTAACTACGTCTCAACAAGAATGTGAAAAGGTGTATTACACTGTATTCTTCACAGTCTTCTCTTAAATACTTCGCTCATTAACCCGGCATTTCAAATACAGGTTAAAACAGCAGAAAATACACTAGCATAATTCTGCCTGAGATGCTCGTAAACACAAACTGCAAAAATGAATGAAGCAAAGTTTTTATTATGAGACCCGCAGTCGGAGAAAAAAAAAAAATCACTTCAGTTCCAGTTAAAAAGCCTGACCTGCAATAAACTTAAACATGCTAAAGTGCAAAATATATCCAGATTATGCTGAACATGTGCTGAACTCTTGCTGCTGAATTTCTTGCTATCTATCTATTTCTCTACCTACTTACTGCCAGATGCCTTAATCCCGTAAGTGGTGGCCAAAGACAAATCGCGTCCAAGTCGCCCAGTCCCCTGGCATTTTCGCTGCCCCCCCCCCCAACTTATACCCCCTCTCATACCTCTGCACTCCATCCATCTCATCCTCGGTCTCCCCCTCCCTTTCCCCCCCTTTCACTTTACTCACATACACTCTCCTCGTTCGTCCCTCACTCTCCATCCTCTCCACATGCTAAAACCTTAAATTCCAACTTCAACCAAATACTGTTCAATTAAACACGATAAATATGGTTATTCTGTAGGCCAAGAAACAAGCTAAGTTGGGTGGTAACCATAACACTCAGTGACGCCTTGTGGTCCAGTGGGTTAGGCAGTCCAACACGGTAGGCTCTGTAAAGGTTTACGTCTTAAGAGTTTACCTCTGAAGGGTTTACATCTGAAGGGTGGTTGGGGTTTACTTCACACATACTGCGTCCAGGGCGTGGGAGGCTGGTCACCCTTACTTAGATGTGGCACTGAGTTGATGTCGGCACTGAGTTGATGTTGGCACTGAGTTGATGTGGCACTGAGTTGATGTTGGCACTGAGTTGATGTTGGCACTGAGTTGATGTGGCACTGAGTTGATGTTGGCACTGAGTTGATGTGGCACTGAGTTGATGTCGGCACTGAGTTGATGTTGGCACTGAGTTGATGTGGCACTGAGTTGATGTTGGCACTGAGTTGATGTTGGCACTGAGTTGATGTTGGCACTGAGTTGATGTTGGCACTGAGTTGATGTTGGCACTGAGTTGATGTTGGCACTGAGTTGATGTGGCACTGAGTTGATGCTGGCACTGAGTTGATGTGGGACTGAGTTGATGTTGGCACTGAGTTGATGTGGGACTGAGTTGATGTTGGCACTGAGTTGATGTGGCACTGAGTTGATGTTGGCACTGAGTTGATGTGGCACTGAGTTGATGTGGGACTGAGTTGATGTGGCACTGAGTTGATGTTGGCACTGAGTTGATGTGGCACTGAGTTGATGTTGGCACTGAGTTGATGTGGGACTGAGTTGATGTTGGCAATGAGTTGATGTGGGACTGAGTTGATGTTGGCACTGAGTTGCATTGTCCCGGGGTCCAATGCTCCTGATGGGACAAAAAAATAAATAAATAAATCAGTGAGTCAAAATTTCTTCTTGCCAGCCCCACACAGCCTTGTTCATCTCAGCAAAGTCACTGTCAGAAGAGGCAGGTGAAGGAGGTACCTACAGCCTTCATCTGTTTAATATCTATCTATCTCTCTATCTGTCTATATATCAAGACTAAATTTTAACGAAAAAAATCCAGAGAGAGAGAGACAGAGAGAGACTTTGGTGGTGGTGGTGGGGTGAAATGTTGGTTGGTGGTGACGAAGTGTGGTGGTGCGGCGATGGTGATGGAGTGGTTAGTGGTGTGGTGGTGGTGAGGGAGTGTGGCGGTGTGGTGGTGGAGTGTTTTGTGAAAGACTGAAAGTGATGTGTGGTGTAGTGGTGGTGGTGAGGGAGTGTGGCGGTGGTGGTGGAGTTTAATAATGCTGTTGTTATTGTTGTTGTGGTGGTGGTGGTGGTAGTGGTGGTTCTCATGGGGCAGTGGGAGGGTACGCAACTCTGAAACACACTAGTTTATCATACATTTGCAGTAAGACTTCCATTTTCTGATATGGCCCTGTAGGGAACAAGAGGAAGAAAACGTAAAAATTCAGGTGGTACGAAGCGAAAACTGGATTGTTATATTGCATATCGTGTGTTGTCTGTCTACCTGTGTACAGTATGTGACTATGTATATGTATGTACTTAGGGTATATATATATATATATATATATATATATATATATATATATATATATATATATATATATATATATATATATGCATGTTGATATGTGTATGTATGCACGCCTGTACACATACTCATATGTTTAAACATGCGTACCTATCCTGTACATGCAGTATGTCTGTGGCTACATGTGTGTAAATATATACGGTACGTAAGTACAGATATATACGTATGTGTGCATATGTGCCTCTCTCTGCATATGTGTGTACGTACGTGTGTATCTATGTACCACTTCACTCATATCAAAACGTAATAATAATTACTGTGCCAACTTTGTACCATGTATGTATCACTATGTTTTTGTTCATTATTGTCCTTATAATGATAATTCCTTCTGTACCTTCTATGCCCTAAGATACCGATTTTGTTTTCCTCATGCACCCCTCCCTGCTTGGCCTTCAGGGACAGTGTTCCCCAGAGTCCATCCAATATATTACCAATATGCCGGGAATCGAACCCGGGACTGTCACGTGAGAGCCAGGCAGCATACCACTACACCACGACCAGGTAAAAGTTATCTCACATTGTCACAATCTTGTAACCAATGTCCCTCCGCCCCCACTGTGGGCCTGAAAGGGTGAGATAACCCCCTGGCACTCGGGCAAGTAGATGCTTTTAATGGTATGCTGCCTGGCTCACACCTGAGAGTCCCGGGTTCGATTCCCGGCATATTGGTAATATATTGGATGATTTCTCCTGTGTACAAAACAGGTGTCTCTCTTCGTTCCCCAGAGTGTTGGGCTGGTACTGAAAGGAAGATAAAAAAAAAAATGCGTGGAAGGCCAAAAGTCAAGAGTGGGAGCAGTGGAAATGAGTTATTTGAGAGGAGCAGGTAGAAGTACATGGAGAGACAGATTGACAAATAAGGAAGTGAAGGAGCGTTGTGATGTGGATGTGACAGAAAGCGTTGGGAGAAATACACTGAGATAGTCTGGCCATGTGGAGAGGATGTAGGGTAACAAACTAACGAGGAGAGTATACGTCAGTGAGGTATAGGCGGGGGGGATGGAGGGAGAGGAAGACCGAGGATGAGCTGGAGGGATGGAGTGGAGAGGTATATGAGCGAGGGGGTTTAAGTTGGGGGGAGGGGGGGGGCAGCGAACTGGCATGGGACAGGGCGACGTGAAGGCGATTTGTTTTGTGGCCACCCCTTATGGGATTAAGGCGTCTGGAAATAGATAAATGAAAACGAGTCAGAAACAGCATTCGTTAACCACATGTAATATATCCGAAAATGAACAAATCGGTTGGAAATAACAAGACTAAACTACTGAAATACGACGTGGTATACTCAATATATTAATCCACCTGCAGCCAAGAGTTAGTTACACCGAATGGACTTGTCTGCAGTCAGCCAAAATGATAAGAAAATTACATACCTACCAAGCCAATGGTTAAACAGCCTTTTACACGCCTTGTGTGTGTGTGTGTGTGTGTGTGTGTGTGTGTGTGTGTGTGTGTGTGTGTGTGTGTGTGTGTGTGTGTGTGTGTGTGTGTGTGTGTGTGTGTGTAAAACAGGGCAGCCTGATAGCAGAGGACAGGGTGACATGAAGGCGATTTGTTTGTGGCAACTGGCTTTCGGGATTAAGGTGAATGGTGAGAGAGAGAGAGAGAGAGAGAGAGAGAGAGAGAGAGAGAGAGAGAGAGAGAGAGAGAGAGAGAGAGAGAGAGAGAGAGAGAGAGAGAGAGAGAGAGAGAGAGAGAGAGAGAGAGCGTGGCACTTAGGAACCTGTCACTAGAACACTCTGCAGCGCCTCCATGAGAGACTCTGGAAAGGGGGTGAAACTGAGAGCCACGCCGGGACGACTGAGGAGGCCGGAAAGAAGAATTTTTCCTTTTGATTTCGGTCTCAGTTGAGGTGTCGCCCGAGCCACCTTCCAGGGCACGTCCAGGCCCTTTCCAGCATCTATAAACATCGACAAATATAGTCCTGGAAATCTGGTTGAGGACAGAAAGATAAAAGTTTGGATAAGACTGAATGACCGGCAAAAGGGGAAGTAGGTAAACTCGCGGTGCGTGTGGTGGTTGATAAGAAATGAAACTTGAGCCATAGGGAGCGGGAAAAAAGGCGTCAGGAGGAGGTTTCAATGCAGGCGAAGATTACCTGTCAAGACTTCTCGTGACGCTGACGCCACCTTGATTATTTTGCCTCCCTAAAAGCTTCCTGACAGCATTTTGTGATGAAGAGAAAATCTGAAAGGGATCCGGAGTAACTTACCCCAGAGACGAGGGAAAGGTTGTAATTCACCGGGTCGGTCAGGATCACTTGATGGTCGTGATCGTCAGCTTTTACCCTCCCGGAAGGGAGCTGAGAGCTCATATAGTGTGTTTCGGCTGGTGGTGTAGTGGCTATATTTCACTCTTCTGCTCTGACTACAAGTGTATTTTACCTTGCTCTCCCTTCCACACATCTCCCTTAAAACAGGAACAGATTACGTCCATGAACAAGAAATAATGCCGAATGAAGGAAATAATATCCCTCAGGCGAGAAAGGAAAACAAAATGAAATATATCCGTCATCTCTAAGCACCGAGTGAGAGACAATCCCTAAATAAATGGACGAGGAGACACGGAAAAACTTACGAAGGGAATCAAGTAACTCGGCTACGAATGAATTTAAAACGCATATTAATAAACAAAAAAAGTCCATATCGGATTTAACCCATGAGCAAATAAAGGCTAATGAATAAACGAAACCATAAATAAGTCCCTAAATAAAATATGGAAGTTAAAAGCCATGATAATGAAAGATGAAAATCCCCCCAGAAAATTTCTCGACACAGATACGAGAAAGAATTACAAGAGGCAGGATCATTACCTCAAAGCAACGAACAAAGGAAACAGTTGAAATAAAATCCACTAAGAGTAAAAACGAAATGGGAGATAAATCCACAATTAACATCCATACATAAAAAAAGGATAATGTAAAAAAGGAGAGACAAATTAAAAAAATCCGTAAAGAAAAAAAAAGAATAAGTAAAAAAAGAAATGGGAGATAAATCCAAAGATAAAATCGGTAAATAAAAAAAGAGATAAAGTAAAAAAAATGGAAGATAAATCCAAAAATAAAATTCATATATTAAAAGCGGGGCAAAGTAAAAAAGAAATGGGAGATAAATCCAGGAGCTCTGGGAGGGACGGCCGTCATTTGTCTTTCGCCGCCAAATGACAGGGAGATGACGGCGCGCGAACTGGGCTGGGTCCCGCGCCTCTGTCCCGCCCTGACTTTGATATACTCCTTCCATTCATCCGTCCACGTCTCCCTGAACGAGAAAAATGGAAAAGAACGGCAGATAACAAGAAGATCAGAATCAGGCAGGGGCTCCGGTGAAAAATGGTGCGGGTGAAGAGGCTGGTGCATAGAGAAAGATGCCTCGCTTCGCTTTTGTTTTTATCCAGCAAGGCCGCCATCTTCCCAGTGACCTTTCCTTCCCACCTTGTTCAAGACAAGAACAGTCTCGTGTTTTTATAATCCTGTTTGAGGGTAGATTTTAAAATGGCTGGTGGCTGGTGCATAGGCACGGGTGTGACGCTATATATATATATATTTTTTACCTCCTGCCCGCCATCTTCCATTCCTTCCCCGTGAATAAAGCCCTGTGTTTATCTATGTATGTATGTTTCTATCTATCTATCTATCTATCTATCTATCTATATATATATATATATATATATATATATATACTGTACGTATATATATATATGTATATTTATATATTTTATATATATATATTATATATATATTTCATATATATATTTTATATATATTTTATATATATATTATATATACTTTTTTTTCTTTTTTTTTTGGTGGTGGGGGGGAGGGGGCGCACGTTGAGTGGTGAAGATGAAGGGGTTGGTGCATAAACTGATATGTCGCTCGGCTGTTGTTTTCCTCCATTCGGGCCGCCATCTTTGTAATGACCCTTCCTTCAACTGGCCCCCCCTTCTCCATTTAAAAAAAAAAAAAAAAAAAAAAAAAAAAAACTCCCAGTACGGGTACTCTGTTTATCATCCTTTCCGAGGGTCTGGGCCGAGACAGTGCCATTAATAACCAAACAGATAATAGCTACTTAGGAAGAAAGAGCCGTCCTTAGCCCCGTCATCGGATAACCAAGTGATATACGACTGCGTTAGGCCACCAGGGATATAAACTACAATTTTAGAAACGAGTCATACAAACTACAATTTTAAAAAACATGAAAAATACCAACCACAAAAGACGTGCAAACGAATATGTATTATTAACTTTTCTACGAATATACATAATACTAAACAGGTAACAATGCGGTACATAGATAGGGATGGGAGCGACTTTTGAGAGAGAAAAAACGACACAATTATTTTGCGAACAAGAAACATCAGTGAAATATCGTTACTTAATGCCAATACGGTGATGCTTAAGGACATACAGGAAGAGTTGTCACAGGAATTATAATGGAATGAGAACGATTGTAATACTTTCGATTCGGTCATGACAGATTTTACCATTGAAGTCGGAGAGGAACTAAGAGAAAATCTGGTTAAACTGAACAAAAGAAAAGATGGAATGTACATGAAGAAATTACAAAGAAAAAACACTAACAGAAGCAAAAGAAACTAAAGGAAAAGAAGGAACAGAAAGTTGACAAAGAGAAAGAAAGAAATGAAACAAAAAGAGCGAAGAGGAAAATACTGAAGAAATAAACTGAAAGAAAAACTGAAGAAAGAGGAAGACGAGAATACACAGCAGTAAAGAGAATGGAAACAAAACAAAGAAAAGGCCAATGAGAGAGAGAGAGAGAGAGAGAGAGAGAGAGAGAAGCAAGGGAATATCTGGGTGGGGGTAACTCCCTCTCTCTCTCTCTCTCTCTCTCTCTCTCTCTAAACACACACACACACACACACAATCTAAAACAGCCATAAATCCTCCTCTTCACGTCTTTCACCATCACCTTTACCATTTTTCTTCTACTGGCATTAACTCAGGATTTAATTACTACTTTTATAATGGAGTTCATACTAATCTTAGAAGGAAGGAATAATGAAGACCAAGCACCAAGCCCTACCATGGCTATATGGGACTGTGGAAGTAGAGGGAAAATAGAGGCTGGAAGAAACGTGGAAATATCAAGAAAAGAGGTAGGACAGAAGAGCGGGAGAGGACGGTATGCAGAGAAAGACTGGTGACAAAAACGCCCCATTTAGTCGCTCTTACAACAAACAGGGATTTCGTTTCGCTTTTAAAGGCTCCAACATGCATGCGTCGGCCTCGGTCACCTAATGGCGGCTCTCCATGCTGCTCGAACTCTAGCAGCTTCCCTATTCAGTCCCGTATCCCCGAGGTCACACTCAATGACCTCACCCAGGCCTTTCTCAGTCTACCTCTCGCAATCTTACCCCTAACGTTAACACTTCTCACTTTCTGCACCCAATTATTATTCCCAATCCTCTACACATGCCCAAACCATCTGTCTACCTCTCCTCATCACAACACCAATACACTCCAGTCCCATCCTACTGTACCTCTCAGCTCTTTCATCATAAACCTAGCCCCCCCAGGCCTTGCACGCAGGGACGTACTGCACATCCACCTATTCATTGTCATTTCTGTACGATTGAGCCTGCGAATATCCGCTTCCAGTACAGTCCAGGTCTCACTACCATACAGCATTACATTCTTAACACATGCCGCATACAAAGACCCCTTAGCACGGAGGGAGAGCCCTCTCAATGTCAAGAGAGGCAACAGCTCCCTGAACTTCTTCCAACCACTCCTCACTCTTGCCACAGAGCTAGCTCCGGCCTCACCTCTGACACATAACTCCCAAATAACAAAACCCTTCCACACACTCAAGAGACTCACCAGCAAGATCAATCCTTTCACAACCTGACAATCTCCACATGTTCTCCCTGACACACCACACACATGAAATCAGCATTACCTAGCAGTCTACCTCTAATACCACTACATCTCTAATGAACCCAGTTATCACAAACACTGCACAAGATGGAATTACTTCCCTTGCCCTTGTGGCAAGTCGCACATGGCCACTCTCCCTCTTCTCTGACAGTACCACCACTAGCCCTAGATACCATCACTTTTATTTATTAACTCTTAAGCTCTCGTGCCCTATACCGTCTCTCCACTTCCTAAGTCTTTCCTCTGCCTCCCTTTCATTCTCTGCAATCTTAGATGAATGATCGTTTTGCCTAACTCCATGAAGGACGTAGGCAGCTAGAAAAGGAGGGGAAGGGGGGGAAAGGGGGGAGGGAGGGAGAGAGAGAGAGAGAGAGAGAGAGATGGGGGGGGGAGGCGAGGCGTGTGTGGGCGTGAATCAGGTGCCACTCACACCGCGTCAACATGTACCCACAGCGTGCGTCACCCCACCATCATCCACTTAGGGAATCACGCAAGCCATGACTCCCCCACACCCCCAGTATCACGGATAGGCCTGGATTATTGCCTAACGATATACTACAGAAAATATAATTCTCTCTCTCTCTCTCTCTCTCACCACTCAATCACCCGATTCTCATCCGCCTACTTCCGGGTCATCAGGATGGCTGGCCTGACATGGGGTGGCACTCACAATCATACTAAACACTGTCACTTCCATTTCCTTTTCCAGGCACAACAGGAGACGTGGGAAAATGACTGCATATCATCCCCATGACGAGTCCTCCTTGGGCTACCCCATAAGTGGGTTTGACACGGCCTATGCCACCCCATTTAAAAAAAAAAAAAAAAAAAAAAAAAAAAAAAAACTACGCCACTGTCCTTGTCCTTCCTGAAGAACAAAATAACATGATTATTTTGCTCTGGTAACGAATATCTCTTCCTGTATCAAGAAGACTTTTGAGAAAATCATACAGCAATGTTATCCCTCTTGCTAAAACAAATTATATCTACGACATGGGAACGGTTGTAAATATGTTATAGAATCCCACCCAAGGAAAGCACCATAAAATATGTAATGTTTGCCATCAAGCAGAAAGGAAGGAGGGTGACAAAAGAGGGATTCGGTGGCGGGGAAGCGAATGTCAGGAGAAGGAAAAGGTGTCGATATAAACCAATTTACTCTTAATGCGGTTAATTACTCTTGCTCTGTTCAGATCTTTTTTAAGGGCAGGAGAAATTTTCGACTTGGTTTGATGCGAATTTCCTGAACTCATTCCCTACAAAATGCTCTTAAGCTGAATAAAACCGTCTGGAATGAACAAGAGCAAGTGGAAAACTAAGGTATCTTACTGGAAGGATTAAGCGAAGATACTGGGATATTATTTTGTGGATAGGGTACCATTACAAACACATAAGCGTACAGGTTGGAATATAGAGACACCGGTCCTAACTCTACTCACTAGCTAATAACTTCTGCTTCTGGATTCACCCATATGATAAGGGGAAAAGCATAATGACAGTGATGATGATGATGATGATGATGATGATGATGATGATAAGACAGACAGCAGACGTACAGACATGGCCAGTCCGACACAAAATGCAGCGTTGATGATGATGATGATGATGATGATGATGATGATGGACACCCAACCCTGCTTCACCCTTCACTTCACTCATCCCCCAATCCCTTCATAGTACTTGCTATTACCTCCATCACCCACCCTCACCCCACTTCACCCAACCGTTCGTCACCTTCCACCACCCACCCTTCTTCTTTTCACCTCCCTCCCTCACCCCACCAACACTACATCAACCCAGCACCCACCCTCACTCTTCTTCAGCCCACCCTTCCCTTACCCCACCATCTCCTCACCCAATCACCCTCTCAATTCTCTTCACCCCACTACAATCACCCCACCTTTCCAAGCACCCCTCGCCACCTCTCTCTCCAATCCACCCTCCATTACCCTCACCCCTCTCTCACCCCACCACACTCACCCCTCGTCACCCCGCCCTTCCAAGCACCCCTCGCCACCTCCCTCCAATCCACCCTCCATCACCCTCACCCCTTCATCCATACGTAATTAATGACATTCATCCTTTCGCTAAAATTACGTTAAAGCTCAGTTTGCATATGTTAGGGCGTGCGGGATGTAGCACGTTTTTGTTTTGATTTTTCTCATTATTGTACAGAATTTACACACACACACACACACACACACACACACACACACACACACACACACACACGTACAAAACTCCTGAATTCACACCTTCGTGAGGGGTTTAGGTGAGAAGTCCGCTTGTTGGCACATTTTAAACCCCTTCCACTACCATGACGTATTCTTTCATTTTAATTTTCAGCGTCATCATCATCATCATCATCATCATCGTCGTCGTCGTCGTCATCATCATCATCATCATCAATCATCATCATCAATCATCATCATCATAACCCTCTTTCCCACTTACCTGGGGCCTGACTGAAAAACATGAACAGAAACGTAGAAATATGGAAACACTAGCAGCGGACAGCCCAGTAAACATACAAGTGGTTGTGTGTGTGTGTGTGTGTGTGTGTGTGTGTGTGTGTGTGTGTGTGTGTGAGGGGGGGGTTACGCACACATGGATAATTCTGTGCACACTTCCCGTCTTGTGGTTTGGGCGGAAGAAGGAAGTGTGTGTTTTTTATCCCTATTATTACATTTTATCGGCACTGCTACCCTTATTATGTTATCAGAGGTGGGGGGCGTGGAGGGGAGAGGGGTGGGGGAGAGGGGAGAAAAGGGAGGACAGGGGAGAGAAATGGCAGAACTGAAAAGAGGAGAGGGAACCGAAGAGAAGAAAGAAGAGAGAGAACCGAGGAGAGGAGAGGAGAGAAAAGGGAAAGGGATGGGGGGAGAAGATGCAAAAAAAAAAAAAAAAAAAAAAAAAAAAAAAAAAAGAAGGAGAGAGAGAGAGAGAGAGGGAATGAGTGGGATGGGAGTACATACAAGAAAGGGAAAGAGGGAATGAGGAAAGAATAGAAAGGAGGAGGAGAGGAGAGAGGGAAAGGAACGAATATGACAGGATACGAAAGGAGAGGAGGGGAGAAAGGAAAGAGGGAAAGGGAGATACGAGCAGAGGAGAAGGGAGGAGAGGGGAGGGGTAGTGACAGCTGACAGGAGAAGAAGAGACAGGAGGGAAGAGAAAAGAGAGGAGGAGATAACAGTAGAACACAGGAAGGGAGGAGAAAGAAGAACTGAAACGAAGAGAGTGATGGAGAGGACGGAATGGGAAGGAGGAGAAGATGAAATTGAAGAGAGGATAAAGATGTAATATAGTACGCGTGAAGCAGAAATGAACAGGAGAGGAGATAGCAAAAGAACTGATTAGATGAGGAGAAAGGAGAGAAGAAGAGAAAGAAAAGAAGAGGAGCAGACGACGCAAAAGAGGAGGAACGAAGAGGAGAGGAGAGGAGTACACGGAAAAGGTGAGAGGAAAGAAAATATAAGATGAGGAAGAGAGGGGAGAGAAAGTAAGAAGCTGAGGACAGGAGCAGAATGGAAGTACAGAGGAGAGGAGACATGGAGCAAAGTGACACCCACGCACACACACACACATTCTCTCTCTCTCTCTCTCTCTCTCTCTCTCTCTCATTTTCACACATTTCCGATAACCATGCATACCACCGCCACCATTCTCAGAGTGACCTATCCTTTTCGCTATAAGTCAAGAGCGTTTCACTTAACATCGTCTGGGTCTTTATACATCGAATCCAAACGAGTGAAAATATCTGGCACATGTAAGTAGGTTTATATCTACCAATAAAAAAGGTGTCTAGATGAATAGCGTCATTATTATTGTCATTATTATTATTATTATCATTATTATAATTATTATTATTATACTGTATTACTACTACTACTACAACTACTATTATTATTATTACTATTATTATTATTATTATACTGTATTACTACTACCACTTTGCGGTAGGTGAGGGCGCTAACCATCCACTCACGTGATGTAGTGCTGCTCTCGGATGTCTGCCCTTTCCTCTCCATCCTTCTTTCCTTCCATTCTCTTCTGTCTTTCTTTCCTTCATTCTTTCCTTGTCCTTCTGCCTACGGGTGACTTTACACTCCCTCTTCTGTCTTTCTTTCCTTCATTCTTTCCTCTTCCTTCAGCCTGTGGGTGACTCTACACTGAGTGACAAACCAAATGGTTTCCTGTGCACTAGGAAACCATATACTACGCTGGGTGGTAACCATATAACCAAATTTTGGCACCTGGTGGTTTAGTGGGTAATTATTGCGCTCCAATCGGATTGAGCCGGTGAAGGTTTATATCCAAGGGATGGTTGGGGTTGATTGCTCATGTAATGCCACTCAGGGATGAGTGAGGCTGGTCACTCTCATCTTAAATGTCGGGACCAACTGCCTAGCCCCGGGCTCCTACGCTCCTCATGGGGCAATGTAGGATTGGATGATGGATAGATGGATGGACTACTACTACTACTACTGTTATGCTTTTTATTATTACAGTAATTATTATTATTATTATTATTATTATTATTATTACTGTTGTTGTCGTTGTTGTTAGCATATTTCATGTATTCAGTAGGACAAAAAGAAAATACCAGGAAGAAAATGCCATGCCTTTACATCCTTTCCAGAGCACTTCTTCGTGACTAGTATTATAATTTAGCGTTAATCTACCTGTTACAACTCATCATTCAAGATGGAAAGAGAACAGTTTTAGACCATGTCAAAGTGCAATGAGTATAGCTGGTGTGTGTGTGTGTGTGTGTGTGTGTGTGTGTGTGTGTGTGTGTGTGTGTGTGTGTGTGTGTGTGTGTGTGTGTGTGTGTGTCAGTACGTACACTGACATCAACCATTTTTTACTGAGGCAGTCGGCGGAGAATAAACGTTTTTTCCCTAAACGTTTTTTCCTAATAATGAGCCCACTTTATGACCCTCTTTATATATAAATTTAACCTCTAAATTTTTCTTTCCTTCCTTCCCTCTTCCTTGCTTTCTTCCCCCTTCCTTACTTTCTTCTTATTTACACCAATTATTTTCCTATAATCTCTACTCTCCTTCCTTATTCTTCTTTTTTTTCTAGCTATTTGTCTACGGCCTGACGCCTTAATCCCGAAAGAGGTGGCCACAAACAAATCGCCTCGATGTGGCCCTGTTCCTTGCCATTCCACTGCCCCTCTCTTTCCCCCACCCTTCCATTCTTACATCTGTTCTTTCTCAGTTGTGTCTATGTTTACTTATTAATTTCTACTTTTCTTTCCTCCTTCCCTCATTCTTTCCTTTTTTTTCCCTTAATAACTTTCCTTCCTTCCTTCTTTCCTTTCATGTTTTCCATCCTTCTCCCCTCCTCATAATCATCACCTTCATCGTCATTAGTTTTCCCATCTTCCTTCTCACCTTCCTTCCTTAACGTCTTCCACCTTTCCTTTCTTCCTCCCTTCGGATCCTTCCACCTCTCCTTCACTCCTTCCTTCATATATTTCTTCCTCACTTTTAAATCAACCCCTGCCTGTTACCATCCGTCACTTCCTTCTTCCTATATTCCATCTGCACCTTCAACTTCTTCATTCCTTCTTTCACACTTACATTCTGGCTAATATCACTTTTTTTTTTTTCCCCATAAGATACCCTCGTTTATATCACAACTTTTCACCAGTTCTAAATGACACAGCCTTGGCATGTATTCAATATGGACGGTGGGTATTGGTGCTGAAATGGTGACATGTGAAGGGAACGGACTACCAAGTATATGTCCAGGGTGCCATAGATGAAAAGGTACTCTCATTCACTCTACATCACTGTTACCATTTCATTCACCACCACCACACACTCATTACCATCATCATCACAATACATCCATCATTCATCACTACCACCACTACTGCAGTCACCATCACCACTGTCATCAACCACATATTAGCACCACCATTAACTCACACATCATTACTACCACCACCATCATCACCACCATTACAACCACTAATTTACCATCATAATCACCATCACCAACATCACGCTAACCACCACCATTATCATCATCAATATTGACTTACTCATCACCAACACCGCCATCATCACTATCATCACCTCCATCCATATATTTCACACACACACATACACACAAGTCCATCCCCTCATCCCATCCCACACATACACATACATAAATATACATATTCTCTGTATTCGTGCCCACGTTATAATTGTTGGCAGTGCACTGGCGACATTTATTGCGGCCGCTACACAATGTAACATATTTCGCCATCAAATTTAGATTTAGTGTCAATCATGGCGAAATTCGACAATGGTTGCAGAGCGATACAATTAGCCGGCAGGTCGCTGGCTCTAAAAAACCTCCTTTCACTGTTTGCCCTGCTGCCGTCTCGTCTGTCATGTGTTTGGTTAAGTGTCATGGGGGATGGAAGGTCGCACACAAGCACACATGAAAGTAAACACTTGCAAACACATGTACATGCAGAGAAAGACACACACACACAAGCACACATGAACGTAAACATACTTGCATACACATGTACATGCAGCGAAAGACAACACACAAGCACACATGAACGTAAATACACTTGCACACGTACATGCAGAGAAAGACACACATAAGCACACATGGATGTAAACACACTTGCATACACATGTACATGCAGAGAAAGACACACACATAAGCACACATGAACGTAAACATATTTGCATACACATGTGCATGCGGAGAAAGACACACACACAAGCACATGAACGTATACATACGTGCATACACATGTACATGCAAAGACACACACACAAGCACACATGGATGTAAACATATCTGTATACACATCTACATGCAGAGAGAGAGACACACAAGCACACATGGGTGTATACATACTTGCACACACGTACATGCAGGGACAGACACAAACAGCCATACACTTACATACACTAGATGTCATGTGTATGGGGCTGTCATAAGGGATGGAAGGTCGTCCACAAACACACATGGACCTAAACATACACGCACATGGGCAAACACGTACAAAACACGTACATGAACGAACATGCACACACCCACACACGAATACATATATGCATACACCAACTTTTCTGTGGTTTGTAAGATGTCATGGCGGAAATGGACGGTCACACTCAAACAAGCGCTCACACACACACACACACACACACACACACACACACACACACACACACAATAGGCAGACACATTCGGGAGCTTACACATGAATATATACACATATGTTTTGTCAAGTGTCATGCGAGGAACAGTGGGTCGTAAATACACACATACACACGTGCGTACACGCTGTCATGTGTTTTTGACATGTGTCATGTAGAAAACAGATATGCGCGCGAGCGCATGCACGAGCGCGCGCGCGCGCGCGCGCACACACACACACACACACACACACACACGTATGCACCAGGGCTTATGTGCATTGATGTCATGTAATTTGTGAAGTGTCATGGGGTGAATTGGGGAGCGCGCGCGCATACACACACGTGCACACACACATCTATGTGCACTGATGATATATACACGGACATTCTCTCTCTCTCTCTCTCACCACAGTTTACGAACATTTGCATGACGTGTACAGGCATCATGCACACCACCGTTTATGAACACTTATGTCATTTATACTTGTCGTCATGCATATATACCTGGTTGTTGGGGGCAATGGTGTGACGTGATATGCGTCATGCACACACGTTCGCCTATAAAACAAAACACACACACACACACACACACACACACACACACACACACACACACACACACACACACAATGGAAAAGTGGTAAAAATGAAAGACGAAATAAAATCACACACACACACACACACACACAAATTCCCACTCAAAAGGAAAAATCATCCTCACTGTCTCATCAAAATATATAAAAGCAAAATAAAACATACTTTCCTTCCTCCCTCTCATGACTAAAAACTAATAAAACAATATCCCACTCACTTCTTCCTCCCTCTCCTAATTTTTCCTCTTGTTCAAAATAAAATACTCTCTCTCGTCAACAAAAACAATAACATTACTTTCTATCTTGTGTGAAATAAAATAAATAAATAAATTCTGTGTGTTTTCTTGGTGTGTGTGTTGTCTGTGGTGGGATTAAGGTATTTTTTCCCCCTCCCCCGCGTTACTTAATAAATGACGTGGGAATGACAGGGGAATTGAATTAAGACTGACACCTAGAGTTTTATTAAGAGGGGTGAGGCCAGATGTAATGAGAAGGACGCTGGGGCAGGTGTGTGAGCTGAGTGACAGGTGTGTGTGTGTGTGTGTGTGTGTGTGTGTGTGTGTGTGTGTGTGTGTGTGTGTGTGTGTGTGTGTGTGTGTGTGTGTGTGTGTGTGTGTGTGTAATCTGGACCAAATTTAGTGGAGAGGTAGAGAGTAATCAAAACAGTTAACCCTTTGTTTTTGAGAATTACAGATCAAAGGTCAAGGTAACATGGCAACACTAACTCAAAAAAATACTAAAGATACTAAAAGAATTATACAAAAAAGAAGAATAAAGCAAAAAATGAAATGGTTTTAAAAATACGAAG
The DNA here is from genome assembly GCF_032717465.1 of Coenobita brevimanus. Lineage (NCBI taxonomy): Eukaryota > Metazoa > Arthropoda > Malacostraca > Decapoda > Coenobitidae > Coenobita > Coenobita brevimanus. The sequence continues at coordinate 834,423 of NC_137066.1, forward strand.
ACGTGAGATAATTTGTAGGATCTGTGGCTAAGGTTGTACTGAATCTACCATTAAATCGGCTTTTTAAATGAATCAATACACACGGTTTGCTCACCTAAGCGAACACACTTGAGGCGGTGAAAGGACTGTGTTGACTCAAGTGTGTGTGTGTGTGTGTGTGTGTGTGTGTGTGTGTGTGTGTGTGTGTGTGTGTGTGTGTGTGTGTGTGTGTGTGTGTGTAAGAAGAGGCCGAGTCAGACATACAAACACTCTTTAATCCTCCTAATATTTACCCAGCCACCTATCCTTACCATATTACAGCGAACACCCAAAGTGCTCCATCCCTATCCCTCATACCCTAGTCACTACAATACACACCCCTCCATTTCCCTCTCGAACTAACCCCCTGCTCCCTCAAACTTCTGTCCCTCACCACTCCCTCACACCCCCTTCTATTGCCCTTCCCAATTAACCCTCCCTACAGCCTCATATTCCTGACTCCCTCCACTCCCCTACAACCCCTTCTATTGCCCTACACTAACCCCCTATCGCCACTCCTCTCATTTTCCTGTCCCTACCATCTCTGCTCATCCCTTTCTCTTGCCCCCCCCCCAACTCACTCCCTCACCCCATACCTCTCATTCTTCTGCCCCCACCACTGCTACACAACTTCTCTTACCCCTCACTATCTACCTCACCACCCACTACCCCCATTCCTCATTCTCCTGCCTCCCACCACCCCACTCCCCCGTCTCTTGCCCCCCTCCCACTAATCCCTACCCCCATAAGCCTACCTTTCATTCTACATACCCCCCCTTACCCACCTCCACATCTGCCCCTACCCACTTTTTTTTTCAGTCTTCACCCTCACTCCCACACTAGTTCTTCTCCCTCTCCCCAGTCCCCTCCTTTCTTCCTGCGCCCTACCCCCATCCGTCCACATATTCTTTTGTAGTCCCATCCCAACCCTCTTTTCCTACCCCCATATCCTGCCCCTCACCCCACCCCTCTTTTACCCCAATCCCAAAATTTCGTGCCCACTCTCTTCCCCTTCTCTCACCCCCACTCAACTCCACATTCTCCCGCCACAAACCCCCATTCATCCTGCCACACTGCCCTCCCCTTCTCCAGTGTCCCCACCTCCTACCCCCTCTCGCCCACCCCAGTCACGCGTAATCGATAAGTGGCTCCTTGGCACTCACGGCAAGAACATGGGTGGGGAGGGTGGCTCTAAGGGGGTGGGGGCAGTGCCATTAACACTAACTCAAATAGGTAACTTTCTTTCTTGATATCTCCTGACGGTTTTATTCAGCATACACTTTTCAAACTGGAGGGAGTAAATATTGTAATACTGAATAATACAAATCACTAATATTGACTGTTTCCCGGTGACCTCATTAAATATTTTCGTTTGTAGTTAATTTTAGCAATACAAAATGTTGGTGCTAATTATGAACACATTGCAATTCTTTTTTTTTTTACTGGCGGCCAAAACCCCTGGAAAATGAATCTGTGGATACGGTAACTTTGTTGTATTAACAGTCAATCACTATTATTATTAAGCAGGGCTGGAGTATTTAGACCAACCAAGCCACTAGAGACTGCCCTACGTGCCTCACAACATTTTCGTAACAATTCCAACCGTGATACGTTAGTGCAGTATCCCCTGATCCCTGAATTACACCCCCAGAACACCGTAGCATTGGTGGTAGAGGAAAATAATACCTCAGTGTAGTTACCGCTTAAAAGCTGCTCCATTACCCTCCACACCCTTCCGTCATCCAAACCACTCCCTCCTAACCCTCCCCACGCCTCCCTCACCCTCTTCACCCTGTTCTCACCCTCCCCATCCCTCCTCTGTCTCCCATCGTTCTTCACCCTAAATATCAACCATCAGTCACACTAACCGCAATCGTTCCCCATCACTCCTTCCCCTTTGCTACTCTTTACTCGCCCTTATTTATCGCACCTCTGTACTCAACCTCTCTCACACCCTTACTTCTTACACGTCACTTTCACTCCTTTACGTCCTCACTCCCTCACTGCCCTCAAACCACATTCTCGTCTATAGTCACTCTCCCTCATACTCTCACCCTCCTCACATCTCATTCTCACCTCTTACCACATAATAACTTTAAAAATCCCACATCCAAAACACGGAGAATACAACACAACGGCGGCACAATCTCGTTATGCACACAATGTTACCTCTTTCCTACAGATCAAGACAGTGTAGCACAGTTTCACTTACTTTACGATTACAGTCTTTCCTTACTGCCTGTATTTTTTTTTTTTATTCCGATATAGGGTTATGAACTCATGGGTGCGGGAACAATTATGCTTGCTACCCTTATCACAGACTCCAAGAATGAATAGGACATCGAGGGTCTATTCAATAACCAATATTCTCAAAAAAACTACCAGCTCTGTTGCTATTTGCCCTCTTGTATTCCTCTGTGCCCTTTTCACATCTCACCTTCAACTCTCACCGACCTTATCAATCATACTCACTCAATTCCTAACCTTTGTCTTCCCTTTCCTCACCTTAACACCTCTCCCTAACCCCTGCCTTCACCCTACCCACCCATCACCTCTCCCCTCACCTACCTGCCTCTTCACCTTCTGCTTCGCTCTTTTCCTCACAGATGTTGCATTTTTTTCTTATTCCACCACCTCTAGCTCATCTCTGCCTTTCATCCTCTCTCACCCCTCACCTGAACCTCTGACATACCCACACCGCCACCTCAACCCTTCATCCCCATCCCTTCATTAATGGTTACAGTGGTGCTTAAGGTAGGACAGATATAAAGCACAAACGGTGAACAAGACAAAGGCAGTATACAGTGGCACAGCGTAGGTTTGGTTACTTATTTGTTGCAGACAGACAGGTGAGTGAGGCAGAGAGGGGGAGAAAGAGGAGGAGATCAAGGATGAGATGAAGGGATGAAGCAGAGAAGTAGATGAGAGAGGGGGGTGTAAACTGAGGGAAGCGAAATTGTAAGAAGATAAGGCGACATGGAGGCGATCTGTTTGTGGTCACTCCTTGCAAGAATAAGGCGTCTGGCTATAGATACACAGACAGGCAGACGTTATCTTGTG
>NC_137066.1:842500-852500 GCF_032717465.1 Coenobita brevimanus
AACGTGTTGATCAAGAAATTACATCTCTATATATATCTGTACCAATATCTGTGTCCATCTGCATCAATTTATCTATCTATAAATACATGTGTGTGTGTGTGTGTGTGTGTGTGTGTGTGTGTGTGTGTGTGTGTGTGTGTGTGTGTGTGTGTAATTGTATGTATTTTCTCATAAAAATTAAGTAAGGTTGAACTACCGGTATCATATAATAAAAGTGTGTAGCAGGCTGTCCCACCCTTGATCCTATACACGTTCTGGACACGTTGGGGATGTATTGCGTACTGTGCTTTACTGATTAGGATCTGGGCAATGAAAACTGCAAACCTGTACAGCTGACTGGACTTTCGCTGCCAAATACCGCCTACATAATCTGTGTATTTAGCTGGTCACAAGGAGAAGAAAAAAAAACTTCAGTTCAACAAAGTACTATAAAATTATCTTCATGTTTTCGCCAGACGACTGTTATATATTTTGGGCGAGACTTTAGAACTAGAAAGATTAAGCGTATATATATCTTGCATTAACTCCCTAACTACTATGAGGCCATCCAATGCTGAACAAAGTCATTGGGAAGAATATAAAAAAGAAAGGAAAGGAAAGAGGTCATTGATACCAGGGCTAAGGAATTACCGTAACTCATTTTGGGGGACCATATGGTGAGACTGACTAGAAGTGTATGTGAGTGAGGCGGAGGGGGAGAGGAGCGGGATAGGGAGCATGAGGTGAGAAGGAGCAATGTGGATGGTATGAGGGCGGTAAGAGTTACAGGGAGGGCGGCCTAATGATAAAAGAAAAGGTGTCATGGAGGCGATTTGTTTGTGACAGTCCCCTCCGAGATTGAGGCGCCTGGCTACTAATCCATCCATCCATATGCAGATAGATATAGATGTAGATACAGATGGACTGATAGATAAAAAGCAAGACAGACAGGAAAACATATTGATGGATTGACTTTACAAAGATCAAGCTGCCTCGCCGAATTTCACTATAGACATGTTTGGTGTGCCTTGTTGTGCTCCCCCCCACTCTCTCTCTCTCTCTCTCTCTCTCTCTCTCTCTCTCTCTCTCCGTCCCCCTCCCACGAATCCAGGAGTAGGGCAATCCCGAAAACCACGGGGGTCCGGAATATCAGCCCCTGTAATTACCGCAACAGAAAGGCCGCCAGTTTACCCACGGTTTTGACTGCCTGCCTACAATGTTTTCTATTTTTTTTCTGGTCATTTTCCCGGTTTCTGACTGGGCATGAAGGTTTTTTCCCCCGGTTTCTGAGTGGCTAGGTCGGTTTCTCCACTTCTTTTCGGTATCATCAATGGACAAGCGGTTTTCTTTGGTTTTCTTTATGAAATACTTATGACTTGACAACCTAAATCCAGTAAACCACTGCCTGTCCATTTCTCGGTTATATGGCTACCACCCAGCGCAGTATGTGGGTGAAGCTCAACCCCCCTTGGATACTGTATATACCATTATCAACGCCCTAAACCACTTGACCACCTGGCGTTCATTTGATTGTGAGTATATTACCCCCCAGCGTAGAATTTAGTTTTCTGGGCTAAAAGAATTCATCAGGCTTGTCACCCACTGTAGTTACTCGAAGGTACTTGACTTTCACTCCTCTTTCCTCTTCACACACACACACACACACACACACACACACACACACACACACACACACACACAACAATAACAACAACAAACAACAGTACAATTATAAATACTACCACTACTACTACTACCACTACTACTACTACTACTACTACTACTACTGCTGCTGCTGCTTCTGCTGCTACTACTACCGCTACTACTACTGCTGCTGCTGCTACTACTACTACTACTACCACTATGCAAAAGTTACAACCCCAACCATTACCATCATTATCTCAATTACCACACTCTTTACAGCATATTTTTTCCTTGTGAGGTTCCCAGGAGAGGCGAGGGTGGGAGAAGGGAGGGGAGGAATGGGGGAGGGGAGAGGGGAGGAATGGGGGAGGGGAGAGGGGAGGAAAGAGGTAGGAATGGAGAGGGGGGAGGAAGAGAATGGGGGGAGGGAAGGAAGGGGGTAGGAAAAGACGCCTTACCTCTCCCCTTTCCCTCTTCCATCCCCAGCGTAACATCCGTTCTCAAGGCTCTCTCAGTACTTAACCCCTTTGCTATTTCATTCACCACTTCACTCACTACCTCAATCATTACTTCATTTTGCATTTCATTCACTCATTCTGTCATATACATTGTGTTAGATTTTCATTCATTCATTCTATGCACCTTCCTTCTAACGCTGCATTCCCTACTTCATTCTGCCGGTAATACACCCGTTGAGAGGCAACTACAGCATTTATATAGTATGGGTGGTGGGTTTTAGTGCCCTAGTGGTGACATGGGAAGGTGTTTGGTACGTGGGGGGACTGCTGAGCCTAAGGAACGGGATGTTAAGCTTATGACCAGACACATAAAAATAGAAAAAAAATGTTCCTGACTCACTCCTTCCCTTCCCCCACACCCCCATCTCTCTCTCTCTCTCTCTCTCTCACACACACACACACACACACACACACACACACATTACTCCCCGCACACATGATCCAGTAGCAAGGGCGGATTAGCTGTATTTAGGAGACTTTAATCCCTGGCCTTGTTTATAGCCCCGCCGGACAAACGGATCACTCATTAACGCTGAAAACAAGCATGAGGGATGACCGCTAACTGCACCAAGCAAAGAATTAATGGCGTAATTACAACCGCACCCGAGAGGGATGGCATGCGCAGGGAAAAAGAATGTACAGGTGCGCAGGGAAAAGGTGCGCAGGGAAAAAAGAAATTACAGATGCGCAGGGAGAAAGAAAGTACACATGCGCAGGGAAAAAGAATGTACAAATGCGCAGGGAAAAAGAAATTACAGATGCGCAGGGAAAAAGAATGTACAAATGCGCAGGGAAAAAGAAATTACAGATGCGCAGGGAAAAAGAATGTACAGATGCGCAGGAAATAAGAGTACAGGTGTGCAGGAAATAAGAAACTAGAGATGCGCCGGGAAAAAGAATGTACAGATGCGCAGTGAGAGAAAAACACAAGCGAGGGAAAAAGAAATTACATACTCAAAGAAAAACATTTGCACAGTGAGACAAACAGATGCGTAATGAGCTGCAAAAATGATAAAGGAAAATGGAAATTGCAGATGCACAATGAGAGAAAAATACTTACGCAGAAATGAAAACTGAGGGAAAAGAATTAACAGATGCAAAGTGAAAGTTAACAAGCAAACTGAGATTAAAACTGATGAGACGGGGAAAAAAAAAACACACAGACGCACAAGGAGAAAAACATGGGCAGTGAGATTATGGTCAAATGCACAAACAATCAAAGCAAGGGAGAAAAAAAACGAGAGAGAGAGAGAGTACTTACATTACTTCCCTTCATCCTCTCCCATCCTATATATTCCTCTTTGTCTCCTATTCATCCTCTCACCTTCCTTCTTTCTCCTCTCTGTTCCCTCATATTCCTTCTCTCTCTCGCTCTCTCTCTCCCCTTACCTCCTCAATTCAAGTCCCACACCTTTCTCCCTTCCACTACAACCTTTCCCCTCCTCCCTTTCCCTTCCTTCCGAACTCTCTTGCCCCCTCTCACTCCCGCTTCCCTCCTCACTCTCCTCTCACACCTCCGCACCCATCACCCACCTCCCCACCACCGCCACCAGCCTACAATCAATAAAAAACAAATACAACAAATTGAGATGACGGCCATTACCCCGTGTTTATGTCACTGGCAAGGCTGGTCCCTGCTCGTAAATTTCCCGCTAAATGTACGACGGTTCGGGGGAGGCTTGAGTCCTCGCCACCTTCGTCCGTCCGTCAATGTTGTGGCCGCGGAAACCAAAGCTGAGTCGCGATCGGGTCCGCCACAATATTTTCAGGTCTTTGGGTTCATGTTCAGGTCTCAAGTGATATATGGCGACTATCACCTATGCTAAATTACGACGGTTTCTGGGAGGCTTGGAGTCCTCGAAACCTTCATTCTTCTGTCAATGTTTCCGGCGCGAATATCAAGAATCGCGTTCGGGTCCACATATAATTATCAGGGATTTGGGGTTTACTCACATATAACCGGGTCTTTGTTAAGGAGGCTGTAGTCATCGCAATCTTAATCATTTCGACAACACCATTTGGACTTAGCCAGTATGAGGTGAGGGTAAGTCTGGTTATCACTCTTATTCAGAGGAGAAACATTGTCCCTGTAGTGGAACTCATAAGGACAAGTATGGACACAGATACGTTAACCTTGTCTTAAATCTAAAATCGGTATATAACGGCAGGCTATACCATGATTTCAACCTATAACAAGTTCAAACTTTCAAATCCTAATATAGTTAATGAAGTAACATCGACTTTTTATCTAAAATTCTTTCAGCGCGCACGCAATTCGTGTGAGACTGTTTTTTTTTTTTTTTCCTTATCGTAATCTTCACAAAGTAGATACCACAGCCATAGCGTATCCTTTAACAGTTTCTCTGGAAGGACTAGTAAATGTGTTGCTGTTCACTTTCCGCTTGCTTATTTCACGTATCCTCTGATTATCACACATCAACATCTCGGCTGATCTTGACCCAAACAAACAAACACATTAACTCTTACGCCTGACACCCACATCACTCCAACACTACGACAGTCCTTTAAAAGCCAGGGAAGGGGAAACAGAGAGAAGTCAACAGCGTCCGTCCAACACTGACCACGCCAACACAAACAAATAAATATACTGCCTTGATTTGAGAGCCGCCCCTGAAAGTTGTTTTGCAAAGTTTGTGCCCACGTCATATTTATCTGTGTGTAGCTTCACTGATGCACTTTTTTCCTTTCTAGCTGGTTTGTTTTCATCTGAGGAAAATGGGCCACAAATGTCACGATTGTATAACGTTCGATGAGCCTTAGTTATGGGGAACGGTAGGAATGTGTCTCTGTGGTTACTGGTCAATATCATTCTCAAATCTGACTAAAATGTCCATCAACTGATCTGAGGAAGGGTTACGGATCTCTGTCAGGTAAGAGTACATGAGCTGTGGTTGTACGAGCACTTTTTCTCACTCTTGTCTATTTCTCTATGTGTGACCATACACTAACAACTCAAGGTGTGCTGAACGTCTGTCCTGGGAGAGTTAACCTACACCTGAACGCTTGAACAAAGTCCTGTTCCCTGAAAAGCCAATACCACTACTATTTAACACCAATACCACTACATCTGTACTGCATCACGTAAACCACAGGGTTATTCTAACAAACTTATCATTATGTCAGTTCCCAACACCACTGCTGCTTACACTGTCAGCTTGCAAGTCTCATACCAGTGCCTACGTCACCAGTGCCACCACCACCAAAACCAACACCAGTGCCAACACCAATGCCAGCACCAGTGCCAACACCACCCATGCCAACACCAACAGTCGCCTACGTAAACACATTCATTATCAGCCCAGCAGCCGACACGAGCTGGTGGCACGGGAGGAGGCGGTGGGAAGGGTGGAGTGGAGTGCGAGGGTGGAGCAGAGTGGAGTGGAATGGAAGGGTGGAGTGGAGAGGAGTGGACCTGGAGGGTGGAGTGCGGTGGAGTTGGAGGGGTGGAGTGGAGTGGAGTTGGATGGTGGAGTGGAAGGGGTCGAGTGCTAGAGTGGCGTAGGCTGGAGTGGAGTAGAATGCGAGGGTGGGGTAGACTGGAGTGGAGTGGAGTGCAAGGGTGGAGTGGAGTGCAGGGATGAAGCAGACTGGAGTGGAGTGGAGTGGAGTGGTAAATGGTTTCCTGGGCTGCAAGAAACCTTTGGGTTGTCATTCTTTGTACAGGCGCCTGGCTGTAGCACTGCACTGAGTGAGTGAATGGTGCGTGCATTCAGGTAAAATAAATAAATAAATACAAACAAATAAATAAATAAATAAACGAAATCGTGAGAAGACAGAAAGAACAAAATAAATGGGGCTTCAGGCTGGAAGGATTAAAAAAAAAAAAAAAAAAAAAAAAAAAAAAAAAAAAAAAAATAAGAAAAGCGAGGGGGTTGTCAGCTTATCAGTAAAATCGTCTAGTGGTGGCAAGATTAAACTATACATCTGTTTAGTGGCGGGCTTGTCATCTTTCGCCCTAGGATGTCATTTTTACTTAGTTTTTGCTGCTGCCACACGTTTCATTCAGCTTAGAACAACGTATATCCTCTCTACCTTAACATGCCCACATTTTCGTCCTCGTGTAGCTTATTTCACATAGCTCAGTGGCAGAGAAAGACTACCACGGTTCTTCGTCCTTTCCACGAGACTTCTTAGTGACTTGGTGCCTTATTCAAGTGTTAATCGATTGCTACAATGCAGCATTGAAGATGGAGAGGGGAAAATTTAGCCCAATTAAGGTAAAATGGCTATAGTTCTAAAAGGAGTGTCGCTAAAAGGTGTGACAAACATCTATCCTCTCCACTTTGAATAAAATCGTCAGCAAATTATAAAAAATGAAATACATCCTCAGCGTGAAGGTGTTAAAAAAGCGAGGGTATCCGGCCATACACCAAACACCCGAACAAACACCGTAAATCCTGCCTTTGGATAAACACATTTAATATTTTCCTTGTATTAAAGTAGGAGGTGAGGGTGAGGAGGAGAGGAGGGGAAGGAGGAGAGGGAGAGAGATGATGAGCAATGGAAAGGAGAAAGAGAGGGGGCGAGGGAGGGAGGAAGGAAGAAGAGAAGAGAAGGGAAGGGAAGGGAGGAGAGGTGAGAGAAAGGTAACAGGAAGGAGGAGGGAGAAATGAATGAGGAGAGAAGGGGAAAAGGACGAGGAGAAAGAAAGGGAAGAAGGGGGATGAGAAAGGAGGGAGGGAAGAAGGGGAATGAGAAAGGAGGGAGGGAAGGAGGGGAATGAGAAAGGAGGGAGGGAAGGAAGAGAAGGAACAGAGGGAGACGGGAAATGGAGAGGAGGGAGAGATGGTGAGAGAGGAGAATGGTTGGAGAGAGGATATGGAAAGAATAAGAGGGGGCAGGAGGGAAGAAAGGGGGGAGAGGAAGAGAGTAAAGATGACAAGGAAAGGAGAGGATGTGTGTGTGTGTGTGTGTGTGTGTGTGTGTGTGTGTGTGTGTGTGTGTGTGTGTGTGTGTGTGTGTGTGTGTGTGTGTGTGTGTGTGTGTGTGTGTGCGCGCGCGCCATATAGTTCCCTTATCACACACTAGGGTCTGTATTCTTCTCGGGTTAAGGAAGCTCCCCATCGTCTTTTCCTAAGGGACTTAATTTGGTTATTACATCTTACTGTCCTCCGTGTTACATAACTCATTCTAATATCGCCATATTTTACATACATAACGTCTATCTATCTATCTATCTTAATCCCGTAAGGGATGGCCACAAACAAATCGCCTCCATGTCGCCCTGTCCCCCGCCATTTCATTGCCCTGCTCCCAGGTAACACTCCCCTCATAGATAACGTGCATAAGGATATTAACCAGCCGCATCTAAAAATAAATCGCCAAGGAAAAGGTGCTAGGGAGGCTCCACAGACGGGAATACAGCTTAATTCTCTCTCTTATGTTATTTGTATCACTTCACCACTGACAGATTTTTATATATGATACACAAAAGAATTATAACCAGCCCTATCCGGGAAAAAAATAAGTCGGTAAGAAAAAGGTGTTACGGAGTCGATGGGAATACAGATCTGCCTGTCTTAAAAAAAAAAAGATACGAAAAAATGTAAAAAAAAAAGATATTCAGGGGAGAAAAAGGAGAGGGGGTGAGGAAAAAGAGGGGAGGAAGATGGAGAGGGGCAGGAGGGGGAGAGGGGAGGTAATATAGTCTGAGGGGAAGACAAATGGGTGAGGGGAGGAGGGAAACACGATGTGAAAAAGAGGGGAGAGAGAAAAAAGAGGAATAAGAAAGAGAGGAGACAGAATGGAGGAAGGACAGAAAAGAATATGAAGAGAATGGGGAAAGAATGAGAGAGAGAAATCAGAGAGAGAGAGAGAGAGAGAGAGACAGAGAGAGAGAGAGAGAGAGAGAGAGACAGAGAGAGAGAGACGGAAGACTGGAGAAGAGGCTGAGGGGGTAGACTATACAAACAAGCACAAAATTTATAGTGGGTCGCTTGTACCTGTAAAATGAAAAACAAATACATCCATTTTTTTTACGGAGGTCTCTCTCTCTCTCTCTCTCTCTCTCTCGAAGTCTGGTCTCCTCCTCTTGCTCCTCGTCCTCGTCCTCCTCCTCCTGTTTCTCCACTATTTTTGTTGTTCCTCTTCCCTACCAGTACCTTCTTTAATCTAAATTCTTCTTCTCTTCTTCAGTCCCTCTTCTCCTCCTCCTCCTCCTTCCCTTTTCCTTACCTCTATTTCTCCTCCTCCTCTTCTCAAGTATCACTCCTCTTTCTCTTCCTCCTCTCATTCATCACTTCTCCTCTTCATCACTTCCCTCTCATCTCTTCCTTGCCCTTCCCTTCTCTCCTCTTGTCTTCCCTGCCCTTCCCTTCCCTTCTTTTCTCTCTCTTCTCTTCCCTTCCCTTCTTTTCTCTCTCTTCTCTTCCCTTCCCTTCCGTTCCCTTCTCTCTTCTTCCCTTCCCTTCCCTTCTCTTCTCTTCCCTTCCCTTCTCTCCTCTCTTCTCCTCTCTCTCTCATCTTCCAGAAATCCTCATACATCACCTCCAACCACCTGAGAGAGAGAGAGAGAGAGAGAGAGAGAGAGAGAGAGAGAGAGAGAGAGAGAGAGAGAGAGAGAGAGAGAGAGAGAGAGAGAGAGAGAGAGAGAGAGAGAGAGAGAGAGAGAGAGAGAGAGAGAGAGAATTATGCAAATCCTGGGGAACTAATTCATCCTGCCCGCCACACACTAATCCTACAGCATTACAAAAAGCCATAATCAGCTTTTATTACCCGGCCTAATCGTGATATACTCCTCTCATTTCGCCCGACGCCATGACGAGAGTGATGCATGCCCATTAGCGATTTAGTCGCTTTTCTCGTCGGGGAAGAAGGCTACCTAACACCTCTTCCTCAACGATTTATTTTCCTAACTGCTCTTTAATATGCTCTTTATTGCTTCTATATTTTCCAAACAACTCTTTAAAATGCTCTTTATTGCTTCTATATTTTCCAACCAACTCTTTAAAATGCTCTTTATTGCTTCTATATTTTCCAAACTGCTCTTTAATATGCTCTTTATTGCTTCTATATTTTCCATACTACTCTTTAATATGCTCTTTATTGCTTCTATATTTTCCATACTACTCTTTAATATGCTCTTTATTGCTTCTATATTTTCCATACTACTCTTTAATATGCTCTTTATTGTTTCTATATTTTCCATACTACTCTTTAATATGCTCTTTATTGCTTCTATATTTTCCAAGCTACTCTTTACTATGCTCTTTAAGGTTTCTATATTTTTCATGTCTCCATAGATTGCATGAAAAGCACACAAGGATATAGTAAAGGTGCAGAATCAGAAATAAATCGGTAAGGAAGAGGTGTTAGTAAGCTTCCTAACCATACTAGAATATCGTCCCGTATTTACCAGTACACGGTCTAATGAACAGAGCAATCGGGGAATGCTTAACTCAACTCCTCAGAAGGGGAGACCCAGGATGAGATGGAGGGATGAAGAGGTATATGAGAGAAGAGGGTGTAAGTTGGGTTGAGGGCAGGGAAATGGCACGGGACAAGGCGACATGGAGGCGATTTGTTTGTGTCCACCCCTTACAGGATTAAGACGTCTGGCTATAGATAGACAGACAGATAGACAGATCAACACGGGTCTCCTTTACGCTCTACATACCTGCCGTACATAACTCGTACACTGAAATGTGGCTAGAAGGTGCCGTAGATTTTCAGGGGTATGGGGGTATATTGGAAGAAATATAACCTACGTGAGGGACTTGCGTATGTTGAAAAGTATAACCATTTTGACCCAGCTTGGACCCTTCAGGTATTATAATGGGATTTAGCTGCACAGGAGGGAAAGTGGATTTGTCACGTGTTGCCTGTTCCTCCCCCCTCAA
>NC_137066.1:857500-865000 GCF_032717465.1 Coenobita brevimanus
GGGGTGAAAGGACTGAAGGAGAGGGGTGAAAGGAGAGGATGAGGGGTGCAAGGAAGAGAGGGGTGAAACGCAGGAGAGGGGTGGAAGGAAGGAAGGAAGGAAGGAAGGAAGCGTAAGGAGGAGGATGGAAGGAGAGGGGTGAAAGGAGGGGATGAGGGGTGCAAGGAAGAGAGGGGTGAAAAGTAAGAGAGGGATGGACGGAAGGAAGAGAAAGAGAGAGGTAAGGAAGGAAGGAAGGAAGAGAAAGAGAGAGGTAAGGAAGGAAGGAAGGAAGAGAAAGAGAGAGGTAAGGAAGGAAGGAAGGAAGAGAAAGAGAGAGGTAAGGAAGGAAGGAAGGAAGAGAAAGAGAGAGGTAAGGAAGGAAGGAAGGGAAAGGAGGACGGACGGAGGGGGGTGAAAGGTGGTGGTGAGGGGTGCAAGAAAGAGAAAGGTGAAAGTTATTGACAAGAGAGGATAGGGGTGGAAGGAAGAAAGGAAGGGAAGAGGGGGTAAAAGGAGAGGGAAGGGGGCAGTGAATGGGTGAAAGGATGAACGGGAGACGACAGCCAGAAGGGAAGTGAGTACAGAGAGGAGTGAAAGGAAAGGGGGAAGGAAAGAAGGAAGGAAAGAAGGGGGATGGATGAAAGAAGTGGAAGGAAAGGGGAGAGAGAAGGGAGGGAAAGGGTTTAAGGAAGGGACACAAGGAGTAAAAGGAAGGTCGGAGGAGAAGGGCGGATGGATGGGAGGGAGGGAAAGGGTGGAAGGAAGGAATGAAGGGAACAGTGAAGGGTAGGAAGGGGAGAAGGCGGAAGGGGTGCGAGGAACAAGAGGAGATGGAAGAATAGAAGGGAGGTGGGTGGAGGATAGGGATGTGGAGGGACGAAACGGAGGTGGAGGGACGATAAGGAGCGAAGCAAAAGGAGATGAAAATTGAGAGGGATAAATGAGAGATAGGAAAAGTAAGCGAAGGAGGGAATGACAGAACAGAACAGGGAGGATAAAGGTTGGCCACTGCTTGCCGTCTTTCATTTCTCGCAGTCAAAGGGATAATGCTTCAATACATAGGATCTCTGCTTAAGATATAATCGCAATAATATAATCAAGAATATAATTAGCAAGAATATAATCAATGGAATCCAATAGCGGATTTAACAGGTAACTACATCAATCCCATGGCCTGCAGTGTCATATATATTTTTTTATATATATTTCCAAGTGACTTTAAGTAGCTCTGGAGTCTTTGAATAGGTGGGGTTAGAACACACACACACACACACACACACACACACACACACACACACACACACACACACACACACACACACACACACACACGTTAAACCATCACAACGCAATCTCCTCGTAAATGTATATTCTAAAACGTTTTATTTTCGTTTCAGCCTTTTTCCGTAGTTTTTCGAATTTTCTCTTAATGTTTAACTACCCGTATCCTTCACACTACAATTCAACCAGACTGGGTCCTTGGAGTGTGTGTGTGTGTGTGTGTGTGTGTGTGTGTGTGGTTACTAAACATTCTTACATATTTCTATATCCACAAAGGTAGGAAACACACACACACACACACACACACATGTGCGCAAAAGCTTTTACACCCACACACCCACCCACCCACACACACATACACACACACACATGCACGCACGCAAGTACTTCCCATGGGATCTCGAGCGTTGGTCAGTTAATATTGTACCAAACACCGTGTACACACACGCTACACTTTGTACACCCTAGGGATAACCACACACACACACACACACACACACACACACACACACACAGTGGAATACGACCATACAACCTTTCCACAATACTTCTTCGTGACAAGCATCATATTCTAACGCCAATCTCTTGTTACAACTCAACATTCAAGACGGAAAGATAGCAATTTTACGCCTAGTTAAAATGAACAGAGTATAGTGTTAGCGACAATATAATGTGCAAGTTCAGTCTTTCCTCCCCTCTTCTCTCTCTCTCTCTCTCCCTCCCCCCACAGAGCCTCACTTCCCTCTTTCAGTTCCTCCCACTTTTAACCTGTTGTCTCTAATATCCATCCATCCTCTCTCTCTCTCTCTCTCTCTAACACTCTTTCTTAATAATTCCTCCCTCTTTCTATCTCTTCCCTCCCTCTAAACATTTATACTTGCCCATCTTCCATCTTTACATCAATCCCTCCTCCTCTTCCCTTTCAGTCCTTCACCTCTTTTCCCTCCCTCCCTTCCTTCCCCCTCACGCTGTTCCTATGTTGGATTCATCCCCTCTTCTTTTTCTTTGATTTACCTTCTTGTCTCGTACCTCTCTCTCTCTCCTTCCTCTTCCTTCATTCTGTCTCTCAAATTCCTCCGTGCTTTCTCTCTCTCTCTCTCTCTCTCTCTCCTTCCTTCCTTTTCCTTCATTCTGTCTCTCAAATTCCTCCGTCCTTCTCTCTCCCTCTCTCCTTCCCTTCCACCTTTCTCTCCTTAGTTCATCTTTTCTCCAACTGTTCTCATGCCTACACGATCCAGTTTCTCTCCTCCTCTCCACTTCCTCCTCCTTTCTCCTTGCCTCCCTCCCTTCTCTCTCCCTGCCTTTCTCCTTCCTTCTCTCTCCCTCCCATCCTCCTCCCATCTCCCTGCTTCCCCATCTCCTTCTGTCTCTGTTTCCCCCTCCTTCACTTTCCCTGCCTCCCCTTCCTCATCTTCCCCTATCTCCATTCTTCCCTCCTCCTTTCTCCCTGTCACCCTCCTCCTCTCCCCCTTCCTTCCTGCCATCTTCCTCCCTCCTTCTCTCCCCCTTCCTTCCTTCCATCTCCCTCCCTCCTCCTCTCTCCTTGACTCCCTCCTTCTCTCCCCCTTCCCTCTTTCCATCTCCCTCCCCCCTTTCTCCTTGTCCCCCTTCCTTCCTTCCATCTCCCTCCCTCCTCCTCCCTCCTTCTCTCCCTCTTCCCTCCCTCCTCCCAGGCAGTGGTGGTATGCCGTGCCCTAAATCAGCCTGCTTCTCGACAAGGGTGGTAATATCTTCTAACTTGGGGTTTATTGTGTGTAATATATTTCTCGAGCAGGGGGCGCCTTCCCTCTCACTAATATCTCTCAGCCTCACTCGCTCTTTATTATCTATTGTCTTATCTATCGTCTCTTCTTCCTTCATCTATCTGTTTTCATTGTCTCTCTCTCTCATTTTTCATCTGCTTTAACTCACTCTGTCTGTCTGTCTCTCTCTCTAATATCTCTCAGCTTGACTAGCTCTGTATTATCTATCGTCTCTTCTTCCTTTATCTATCTGTTTTCATTCTCTCTCTCATTTTTCATTTATTTATGCATTTATCAACTCTCTGTACTTGCCTGTTTAGAGAGAGAGAGAGAGAGAGAGAGAGAGAGAGAGAGAGAGAGAGAGAGAGAGAATGGGGGGGGGGACAAACTTCCTCACCTATTAGCCTACCTGATAAATAACCAAAACAAAAGCAGGCTGTATGTGACTGTAAGCGAGGTGGGGTGGCATGTATTTTTCGTAACCAGTAATATACATGGGCGATAATTCATACCCTGCCCTCCCATCCAATCTGTCCAGCGTTCCCGGTTTTATTCACACTGGATTTTGTTGCCATTGAATTTATAATGAAAGTGTCGCTTCACCAACATTCCCTGTCATTCTCATCATTAATCTTTCATTGCGGAATTTACAACGAGAAAGGTCCGACCCAAAAAATTGTAAATGGTTTGCTGTGTGTGTGTGTGTGTGTGTGTGTGTGTGTGTGTGTGTGTGTGTGTGTGTGTGTGTGTGTGTGTGTGTGTTTTGAGGGTCTGTGTTGGAAAGGATGGCAGTGCTTTGTTTCGATACCGTTCCTTCAACTTTGCTTATTTTCAAAACACACATACACACACAATCTCTCTCTCTCTCTCTTTCTCTCTCTCTCTCACCTTTGACACTATTCACCAGTGGAACACCTCATGCATTTGTATTACGTCCGATCCTGTTTCTGAATTATATAAACTCCTTCAAAGGCTACGAGTAACATTTACATCTAACCCCTCACATTTAATAACATGTACATTTCAATATATTCTCTCCACCTACGGACGATTTTATTCAGCTTACTAGAGAGGTACTGAAGGATACAACTAAACCCTCAGGCTAAAAAAAAGTCTCCCGAAGGCTGTATATAGATCTTCAGGAAATAGCAAGAAAAACACATGTGATTGAATGAGTTAATTTTATAACCGTAGGACTGAAGAATTCCATATCAGCATGTTTCTATCTTTCTATAGCCAGACGCCTTAATCCCGTAAGGGGTGGCCATAAACAAATCGCCTCCATGTTGCCCTGTTCCCTGCCATATCTCTGCCCTCCTCACAACTTACACTCCCCTCTCTCCTACACCTCTCTGTCCCATCCCTCCATCTCGTCTGCGGTCTCCTTATCCCTTCCCCCCCTCCACCTCACACTCTCCTAGTTAGTCTCTAACTCTCCATCCTCTCCACACGGTCAAACCACCTCAGTTTATTTCTCCTAATGCTTTGTACATTTGCACATCAACATTTCTGGACGACAGGAAATGCACCTTCGACCCTTGATATAGCACATACTAGCATACCAAAAACGTAATTAATCTAGTTTTTGCAAGCTTAATCTTAAAAAATATCTAACTGCTGAATCACAATAAAGGCAAAAAAAATCAAAATGAAAATGGAAACAACGAAAGTGAGACAGTGAGAGCGAGAGGGGGAGAGGAAGGAAGTCACACGAGCCAAAAAATGAGACTGGAATTAAAAAAGAAAAGTGACAGACAAAGAGAAAGACTCTGAAAAATGAGAGATGGACAGGACACACCCACGGTATAAAACAACCAGGCATTCTTTTTCTCTTTCTTTCTTTCAGTCTCTCCTTTTTTTCCAGGCTTACATTTCAGCTCTGGCTTTTCGTTCCCTTATTTCCTTGTGTTGGTGGGCACAGATGGAAGAAAAAAATGAATTACCGTCCTTCTCTGCATAAGGTAGATGAGGACGTCCCCATCCACTCACTCGATGTAGTGCTACTTTTAGGTGACCCCAGAATGAGTGAGAAGCCTAATAGTTCTTAGCTTGGTGGTTCAGTGGGTTAAGGTGCTCCAACCGGATTTGGCCCATAAGGCTTTTAATCTACAGAATGGCTTGGGCTTACTGCTCATACAATGCCACTCAGGGAAGAACAACTGGTCACTCTTAAATATCAGGACCGAATAGTTTAGACCCGGGTCCATACGCTCCTCAAGGGGTAACATAAGATGAAGCATGTTCCTCAGAAGCCTTCTCTATGCCCAGCTTTCCTTGTCTGTGCCTGATGTTCATTTTTCTATGCCTCAGTTAGCCCAGCCTCCCTTAACCCCTTCACTACGAGCACGTCTTGCTTCACATCATGCCTACCATATCCACAGCATAATAATTCAAGTCTTAAGTTCGACAATGTATTTTTTTTCCTTTTTAATTTCTTCTATATATTTTCTTATCTTTATTTACTTTCTCCTCTCTCTCATATTATATACTTCCACCCCCATCTCTTGTACAACACTCCATCCTCTTCCATATTATACCCAACCTCTCTCGCTTTCTCCCATCCTACCTCATCCCAGTCTCTTTCACGCCATTCCATCCTCTTCCACATAATCTCCTGTCTCTCTCACTTTCTCCCATCCTTTCCCATCGCATCCCATCCCAGCATCTCCATCTCTTTCACACCATCCCATCCTCTCCCACATAATCTGCAGCCTCTCTCACCCTCCTCCACATAATCCCCAGCCTCTCTCACTTTCTCCCATCCTTTCCCAGCATTTCAGTCTCTTTCACACTTTCTCATCCTCTCCCACATAATCTCCAGCCTCTCTGACTTTCTCATCCTCTTCCACATAATCTCCAGCCTCTCTCACTTCTCCCATCTCACACCACCCCATCCTCTTCCATATAATCTCCAGTCTCTCTCACTTTCTCATCCTCTTCCACATAATCTCCAGACTCTCTCACCCTCTTCCACATAATCTCCAGCCTCTCTTACTTTCTCATCCTTTTCCACATAATCTCCAGACTCTCTCACTTTCCCCCATCCCTTCCCATCCCATCCCATCCCAGCAGGGGCCGCCATCGCAGCTGTCAGACTCAGAAGAATCCCTGAGTTACGGGCCGAGTTGCCTCCAGTTGCAGTGTTGCAGGGCCGAGCAACTGGCGCGGATATTAATGCAATTTATTAGGCAATTTTGGGCGTAATCAGTAGGGCGGGAAAGGAACCATCGAAGCATGGGAGAGGGCAGAGGGACGCCAAATGGATGAGAGGGAAGAGGGAAGGCAAATGGATGAGAAGGGGAAGGGAGATGGTAAATGGATGAGAGGGAGGAGAGAGGGAAGAGGGAAGGCAAATGGATGAGAGGGAAGGCAATGGATGAGAGGGAAGAGAGAAGGAAGAGGGAAGGCAAATGGATGAGAAGGGGAAGAGAGATGGTAAATAGATGAGAGGGAGAGAGGGAAGAGGGAAGGCAAATGGATGAGAAGGGGAAGAGAGATGGCAAATGGATAAGAGGGAGCAGAGAGGGAAGAGGGAAGGGAATGGATGAGAGGTTGGAGAAAGGGAAGAGGGAAGGCAAATGGATGAGAGGGAGGAGAAAGGGAGGAGGGAAGCCAAATGGATGAGAGAGTGGAGAAAGGGAAGAGGGAAGGCAAAGGATGAGAAGGAGAGAGGGAAGAGGGAAGGCAAATGGATGACAGGGATGTGGGAGGGAAAAGGGACGCCAAATGGATGAGAGGGAAGAGAGAAGGAAGAGGGATGGCAAATGGATGACAGGGAGAGAGGGAAGAGGGAAGCCAAATGGATGAGAAGGAGGAGAGAGGGAAGAGGGAAGGCAAATGGATGAGAGGGAAGAGGGAAGGCAAATGGATGAGAGGGAAGAGGGAAGGCAAATGGATGAGAGGGAAGAGGGAAGCCAAATGGATGAGAGGGAAGAGGGAAGGCAAATGGATGAGAGGGAAGAGGGAAGGCAAATGGATGAGAGGGAAGAGGGAAGGCAAATGGATGAGAGGGAAGAGGGAAGGCAAATGGATGAGAGGGAAGAGGGAAGGCAAATGGATGAGAGGGAAGAGGGAAGGCAAATGGATGAGAGGGAAGAGGGAAGCCAAATGGATGAAAGGGAAGACGGAAGCCAAATGGATGAGAGGGAAGAGGGAAGCCAAATGGATGAGAGGGAAGAGGGAAGGCAAATGGATGAGAGGGAGGTGGAGGGGAAGAGGGAAGGCAAATGGATGAGAGGGACGAGAGAGGGAAGAGGGAAGAAAAATGGATGAAACGGAGAGAGAAAAGGCAAATGGATGAGAGGGAAGAGGGACGCCAAATGGATGAGAGGGAGCAGAGAGGGAAGAGGGAAGGCAATGGATGAGAGGGAAGGAAAAGGGCTGAAGGAAGCTAAATGGATGAGAGGAAGCAGAGAGTGAACAGGGAAAGAAAATGGATGAGATGGAGGAGAGAGGGAAGAGGGAAGGCAAATGGAGGAAAGGGAGTGGGGAGGAG
>NC_137066.1:870000-877500 GCF_032717465.1 Coenobita brevimanus
CAGTCCAAAGTCCTCTACCCAGGGGCAACGCCTTAGCCCTTCGGGGATACCTGGCGTAAAAAACATCCATACATACACACAGACACTTTCACACACATACCTACATCCATACATACACAGACACTTTCACACACACAGCTGCATCCATACACACATACACTTTCACACACACACATCCAGATAAAGACAATAGCACTAAGACATTTCCCACAACCACTGTCCCCTTCCCAGCACTCTCCCCCTTTCCTTTTGCCCCTCTCACCTCGGGCAGGGGCGGGGCAGGGGCGTGATGGGGCAGACAGGGGGTGTGTCGGGGCAGGGTAATGAGGTGACAGAGAAGGGGAGGTGTGGGAGACAAGGGGAAGAGGGTATGGAAGGGGGAGGTAGATGAGAAAAGGGGAATGAATGGGAGAAGGAGAGGTGTGAGAAAAATGAGAGGAGGGAGTATGTGTGAGAGGAGGTAGGGGAGAGGAGGAGAATGAGAGGAAGAGAGGGAAGCGTGAGAAGGGAGAAGTAGCATAAAACTGTGAGGGAGAGAAAAACATGGGGAGTAGGGAGAAGGGGAGGTGTGAGAGAAAGTTGAGGTATGGGAAAAGGGAAAAGTAGGGAGAAAAAGAGTAAGGAAAGACTAGAGAGAAAAAGAGAGAGTACACCCTGGGAAAGATGAAGGGGAAGTAGGGAGCAGGGGAGATGTAAGAGAAAATGGGGAGGAGAGAAATGAGTGAGAGAGAAAGCAGATATGTGTGAGAGAGGGGGAATGCAAAGGCGATGGGACACGGCACAAGAGGACAGTGATATGGTGTAATGGGACGCGAATGAAAGGTGGAAGTAAAGACAAGCTGGTGTGTGTGTGTGTGTGTGTGTGTGTGTGTGTGTGTGTGTGTGTGTGTGTGTGTGTGTGTGTGTGTGTGTGTGTGTGTGTGTGTGTGTGTGTGTGTGTGTGTGTGTGTGTGTGTGATCCTACGTACCTCACACCTTCATTGTCACCACTTCTATGCTAATACCCACCGTCCATATTGAATACACACTATGCCTGCTTCACACATGGTACTAGCAGGAGTGTTATTCTACTCGTATGTTCGTGAGTCCTGTTGATTCGTAAAGTCAATGTCAACGAAATCCAAATGATCAAACTGTTTCCTTCCACAAATTCGCATCTTTTTTGGGTGA
Organism: Coenobita brevimanus; assembly: GCF_032717465.1. NCBI lineage: Eukaryota > Metazoa > Arthropoda > Malacostraca > Decapoda > Coenobitidae > Coenobita > Coenobita brevimanus. Next base: position 871,171 of record NC_137066.1, read on the forward strand.
AGTAGAGGGGATGTGAGGTGGGGAGAGAGGGGTTGGGGTGTGGTGGAGGTGGTTTGGAGTGGAGAGGGAGGGGGTGTGGGGTGGAGAGCGAGGAGAGGGGGTGTGGGGTGGAGAGCGAGGAGAGGGGGTGTGGGGTGGAGGAGTTGGGGTAAAGTGGCTGGGCTGTGGGATGGGAGGGGAAGGGTGGGGGTGAGATGAGGGGTTGTGAGTCGGGGAGGGTGGGGTGGGGGTGAGGTGGAGGGGATGTGAGAGTCAGCTGGAGGGTATATGGGGCGGGACAGAGGCGGGGCAAAGACACGAGGCGGGGCGGGGTGGGGCAGGCTGGAGGCAGTACAGGAACAGCTTACTAACAATACCACCGTCCCAGCCATCACTCAAAACTATCATCATCATCATCATCATCTCGCGCGACAACAAGTCATAGCGGGTGACGGTGGTGTAGTGGGAAGCAAACTGAGCCAGCGACTGATAGGGCCCGAGTTCGATTCCCTAACCAACCACGATACACACTATACTCCTTTACTCTAACGTGGCCTTAAACTGCCATCTCCCCACCTTGAATTCTGAATACAAGATTAGCCTAACATTAAAACATGATGCTCGTCACGAGAGAGAGAGAGAGAGAGAAACAAGATTGTTATAACGTTCAGCTTTTGAAAGAGAGGCGGAGCACAGCACTTGACATGGGAAATTAGTGGGTGGGTGGGCTGGAAGCGGGTGGGGTGGGGTGGGATAGGGGGTGGGGTGGGATAGGGGGTGTGGTAGGGGATGGAGATGGGGTGGGGTGGGGTGGGATAGGGGGTGTGGTAAGGGATGGAGATGGGGTGGGGTGGGGTTGGGGGTGGGGTAGAGGATGGGGTGGGGGTTTAACAACAGGCTTCAGGCAGTCTCCTTGTTACTGATGTGTCCAACAAATTGACATGGCTATTGTTGCCCTGCCATACCTATTTCTTCCACCTTGAGATTTTTTTCATTATTACGATATTAATCACTTTTTCTTTTCTGTGTTGTTTTTTGCTTGTAGGACTTTCTGTTTATCTAGATATTATTAACATTATCACTGTTGTTGCTGTTATTGTTATTATTATTATTATTATTATTATTATTACTATTATTATTATTATTATTACTATTATTATTATTACTACTATCCAAAATTAGTTTCTGCTGTTAGATTAATAAGATTCTCTCTCTCTCTCTCTCTCTCTCTCTCTCTCTCTCTCTCTCTCACACACACACGGTCATGGTACTAAAGTAACTTAGGTCTCAAAGCTAACCTCTCCAGCTATAATTTCTTCTGATAAAGCTCAATTATACCACATCTAATTCAATCACAGTCATACCACCACCACCACCACCACCACCATCATCATCATCCCTTCTCATTATCACTCTCTACAAGCTACATGTCTCTTAAAGTCCTAAACTACTCCCAAGCTAATATTTTCTAGTCAAACTCCAAGCTAAAATTCCTAGCTAAGTCAAGCTAAACCAGGCGTATCTCCACCCCTCAGCTAAGCAGTCACTAAGTTCACTTCCCCAGAGTAAGGTCAACTCCGGAACTGTTTTTCTCTGCATTTCCTACTGCCTATGACCTCTAGCCTCTTCAACAAAGTGTGTCCAGGCATCTCGAAATGAACGGATCTTGAATTTGACTCACGTTACTTGTTGAATGCTGTGAAGAGTATGTACGATGGTGCGAAGGCTGCAGTGCGTGTGGATGGTGAACTAAGTGAATTTTTCTCTTTGAAAGTTGGTTTGAAACAGGGATGTGTCATGTCTCCATGGTTGTTCAATCTGTACATGGATGGGGTAATAAAAGAGGTACAAGTTAGGGTAGTGGATGTTGGAGTGGCCCTGGTGAGAGAGGATAGTGTTTGGAAACTCCCTGTACTGTTGTTTGCAGATGATACTGTGTTGTTGAGTGAAGACGAAGGGGAGCTGCAAGGCTTGGTGGATGAGTTTGAGAGAGTGTGTAAGAAACGGAACCTAAAGGTGAATGTAGGGAAGAGTAAAGTGATGGTCTTTGAGAGAGGTGAAGTTAGTGAATGTACAGCGAGGTTGGATGGTGAGGAATTGGAAAATGTGAGTACGTTTAAGTATTTGGGTAGTGTGATGAGTAAGGATGGAGGTTTGGAGGGTGAAGTGCTTGAAAGGGTACAGCAGGGAAGAAAGGTTGCTGGTTCTTTGAAAGCAATGATAAGAAACAGGGAAGTGAGCATGGAAGTGAAAAAGTTACTACATGACAGTATTGTGATACCAACTCTAACGTACGGAAGTGAAGCTTGGACGTTGTTGGAAGGACACATGTCAAGAGTGAGAGCAGTGGAAATGAGTTATTTAAGAGGAGCCTGTGGAGTCACGTGGAGAGACAGGCTGACGAATGAGGATATAAAGAAGCGTTGTGGTGTGAATGTGGATGTGATAGGAAGCGTTATGAGGAACATACTGAGGTGGTTTGGCCATGTGGAGAGGATGGAGGGTGAAAGACTGGCGAAGAGAGTGTATGTGAGTGAGGTGGAGGGGGGAAGAGGGAGGGGGAGGCCGAGGATGAGATGGAGGGATGGGGTGGAGAGGTATATGAGAGAGGGGGGTGTGAGTGGGGAGCGGGGCAGTGCAATGGCGGGGGACAGGGCGACTTGGAGGCGATTTGTTTGTGGCCACCCCAAACGGGATTGAGGCGTCTGGCAATAGATAGATAAACAGATACTTGTTTTTAATTATTTTCTTTTCTGGATGAAACAATCGTACGGGCTTCTGGCCTTTGGTTCCTTCTTCTATCTCTATCTATCTATTGCCAGGCGCCTAAATTCCGTAAGGGGTGGTCACAAACAAATCGCTTCCATGTCGCCCTGTCCCCCGCCATTTCATTGCCCTGCTCCCAGCTCACACCCCCCTCTCTCATATACCTCTCCACTCCATTCCTCCATCTCATCCTCGGCCTTCCCCTCCCTCTCCTTCTTCCTTGCATAAAAAAAATATATATATATATATGCTTCTCTTCCTAACACCAGACAATAAGAGTAAGTCACAGGATCTTGAGTGCTGGGAAAAGGCTATCAAAGTCCACTAAGTCTCTCTAAGTCCCCAGTCTCTTCTATAATCTACACAGCTCTTCCCAAACGACAAAGCTAATCGCCCAGCTAAAACACCCAGCTAAAACTCCCCAGCTAAACCCGGCAGCTAAGCCAACCCTCTCCCCGTCCTTCAGTTATTCACTCACTTCACCCATCAATTTTTCACCCACCCTGACGCTCAATAAAAATACATAATACAGAATCCGGCCAATGTCTCCACTTTTCCCGCCGCTAGGATTCGTTGTGGTAGTTGTGGTGGATGTGGTTGGTGGTGGTATTTTTGAAAATGGTCGTAGTTGTGGTTGATGTGGTTATGTGTGGCTGGTGGTGGTAGATGAGAAAATGATCGAAGTTGTGGTTGGTGTGGTTATGTGTGCCTGGTGGTGGTAGCTGTGGTTGGTGGTGGCACTGTAGATGTGAAAATGATCGTAGTTGTGGCTGGCGTGGTTGTGTGTGGGTGGTGGTGGTAGCTGTGGGTGCTGGTGGTGGTAGATGGTGGTAGGAGTTATGGTTGGTGACGGAAGGCAGGCTATGGTTGATGAAAAAAAAAAATAGGGAAGTCTTTTTAACTAAGAAAAAATCGTTTAAAGGCTGCAAGAGTAAACTAAAAAACATTAAGGATTTGTGTGTTTTTAAGTAGGACAAAAGAATGAAGAAAAAAGGGATGGAGGAAGATGATGGGATGGGATGGGATGGGGAGAGAGAGAGAGAGAGAGAGAGAGAGAGAGAGAGAGTGGAGGAGGTGTCCAATAATTCCACATGTCGAGGGGGCACTACACAAAACAGCTCTCAGTCCTGATGAAGTGGTCAGGCCGGACACTCCACGCCGACCCACTCCCTCCCATTAAACTGAGAGATTTTCCATGTTTCCCTTCTGGGTAGTCATGAAACACGGCTCCCTCTCACCCCTCCCCGAAACTAGGCTCCCTCTCACCCCCCTGCCTAACCCTCTAACGCACTCCCGCACCAGCGTTATCATTTCACCTCATGCCAAACGGAAGATCGGACTTGCGTGGAAATGAAAATTAGGAGGCAATGCTGAGTAAAATAAGCCCCACGTCCACCATTCTCTATGCTGAAGGAAGGGGAAATTTACGTGAAAAGACACTATCATTTCACCTCATGTCCACGGGAAGATGAGAACTGCGTGGAAATGAAACTGACGGGGAGATGTGTCCTGATTTTAGTACGTGGATAATATGACCACCAACTCTACCTCCTTATGCCGAGAAGAGATAATTTTGGTGAAGATGAACACCAGCGTTATCTTCTCACCTCATGCCGAAGGGAAGATTAGACTTACCTGAAATTGCAACAATCTTACAAGGAAGTATTACAAGCACTACATCCCCACAGGTTCTGACTATTCGAGGGGAGAGTGGTAGTCATAATACTGTACGTCTCCATGCTGGCGAAGTACGAAATAGTAGCGTCTGAAGGAAGAGCGATGTCTGTGAAAGTCTACGGTAGGACACATACCGGGAATCTTTGCAGCTGTATCGTTCCACATTGTTGGTATATTCTGGTTATCGCTATTGTCGCTTTGTTTTCATCTGACAAAACTGGATCACTCAGCCTGAATAATAAGTCGTGGATACGTGAGTTGGGGAGAGAGCAGTCAAATGGTAGGTGACAGCGACTTGGAGGCGTTTTGTCTGCGGCCATCCTTTGCGGGATCTGGGCGTCGGGCCATAGATAGATAGATAGACAGGATGCGTGAAATTTGACGAGCCTTAGTTATGAGGTAGAAACGAGTCTCCTTCGTTACAAGTCAAATCAACCCTTCAATCACACCACACCTGGCCTTCAACTAAGCTGAAAGAAATTACGGATCCATGTCAAATAAAAACATACGGACTACAGACGCTGCCATTCGACCCCCAAACCCCCTCAGCACTCAGCACTCAGGGGATTAATTTTCAAAGGTAGCTGCGTGGATTAAACTTCTCACTCAAACTTACCTCAAAAATTTCCATGACAGTTTTCCAGCATTGCAGTGTTCCTACTTTTTGCCACCAGCATCGACCCGAGGGGTGTTTGGGGGAGGGGAGAGGGGAGTGGAGGTGGGGAGGAAGAGGGGAGTGGAGGTGGGGAGGAAGAGGGGAGTGGAGGTAGGGAGGGAGGGATGGGTGGGGAACGAGATGAAAGGGGTGAGTGGGAGGTGGGGAGGAAAGGGTGTGTGGAAGATCGGGAGGAAGGGGTGGGTGGCAGATAGGAAGGGAGGGTGGGTGGGAGGTGGGGAGGAAAGGGAGTGTGGGAAGTGGGGGGGAGAACCTTTGACAACTACTGAAGTTAAGGGAGATTATTTTCAGTATGTATGTCAACTGGATGACAATTAAACTATTTTATTGAACAACTCTATCACATCAATGACCTCCTGTGCTTTTTACTTCAAGAAGGCTACCAACACGCGATTTTACTTCGGAGGGATTTTTCGTGTGTGTGTGTGTGTGTGTGTGTGTGTGTGTGTGTGTGTGTGTGTGTGTGTGTGTGTGTGTGTGTGTGTGTGTGTGTGCTGAGTCGTGTCTGTGGTCGTCAAGAGGTAGTTTTTATGGTGGTTCTGCTTCCCCACTCATGTGCTTGATCGTCTGGTCGTTATATTGGAAGGTCGTGCCAGGTGGGTCGTATCAGGGTCATTTCTTTGATGGTGGAATGAGGCGGGTCGTGTGTGAGGTCGTACACTTCTTTCCCCAGCCGTGTACTTGGTCGTCTAGTCGTGGTTTCTTTGTGGTCGCGTAGTCGTCCATTTAGTCGTAGTAAGGGTGGTGATAGCTGTAGTGGTCGTGATGTCATTTATTCGTAGTGATGGAGGTAGTGGTGGTCGTGCAGTCGTTCTTTTGGTGTAGTGAGGGTGGTGATAGTGGTGGTGGTCCCCAGAGAACAAGCCAACCCTGCCTTCTCCTCTCCTCGCTGACTCGGCACATTGTAATGCAAAGTAAATGACCTATAAATTACACTGGGGGCTGCTGGGGTCACCTCCCCCCGACACTACCCCCCATCACCCCCCTCCCGCTGGCACTACCCCCTCACCCCTCTCACCGACCCTACCCCCTCTCACTGACACTATCCCCTCTCACCCCCCTCCCACTGGCACTACCCCCTCTCATCCCTCCCACTGGCACTACCCCCAATCACCCCTCTCACTGGCACTACCCTCTCACCGACACTACCCCCTCTCACCCCTCTGATTAACACTACCCCCAATCACCCCTGACTGACTGACAATATCCCCTCTCACTGGCACTACTCTCTC
>NC_137066.1:880000-882500 GCF_032717465.1 Coenobita brevimanus
AACACAACCACTCACACACCCAACTACCACACCCAACACAACCACTCACACACCCAGCAACCACTCACACACCCAGCTACCACACCCAACACAACCACTCACACACCCAGCTACCACACCCAACACAACCACTCACACACCCAGCAACCACACCCAACACAACCACTCACACACCCAGCTACCACACCCTACACAACCACTCACACACCCAGCTACCACACTCAACACAACCACTCACACATCCAACTACCACACCCTACACAACCACTCATACACCCAGCTACCACACTCAACACAACCACTCACACACCCAGCTACCACACCCTACACAACCACTCACACACCCAGCTACCACACCCTACACAACCACTCACACACCCAACTACCACACCCAACACAACCACTCACATACCCAACTACCACACCCAACACAACCACTCACACACCCAGCTACCACACCCTACACAACCACTCACACACCCAGCGACCACACCCTACACAACCACTCACACACCCGACTACCACACCCAACACAACCACTCACATACCCAACTACCACACCCAACACAACCACTCACACACCCAGCTACCACACCCTACACAACCACTCACACACCCAGCTACCACACCCTACACAACCACTCACACACCCAACTACCACACCCAACACAACCACTCACATACCCAACTACCACACCCAACACAACCACTCACACACCCAGCTACCACACCCAACACAACCACTCACACACCCAGCTACCACACCCAACACAACCACTCACACACCCAGCTACCACACCCTACACAACCACTCACACACCCAGCTACCACACCCTACACAACCACTCACACACCCAACTACCACACCCAACACAACCACTCACACACCCAGCTACCACACCCACCATCATCATAGGTGTAAGTGGAGGCGGCCAGGTGACTAAAAAGGTAGGTAAGGACTAACTGGGGTGGTGGGGTGACGGACAGAATGGCGGGTGACGTGCGTATTAGCCCCCCCAGTAAAAATTCCGACAGAGGCTATGAAAATGCCATTCCCTTCTGAAAGCCCATGTCAATTTCAATTACCGCCCCGGGTCCTCTTCGCCCGCACGATTTTCCGTAGGGTTTGGTTGCTGTCCTCTGATTTTCGCTCGCTGGCCTCGTCGCGTCACAGGGCCAAGGCGAAAGGAAATGTATATGTGTGAAGCAGGGCGGGGCACGACGCTGCCGCGGATGTGAGGGCGAAACAAAAAAAAAAGTTACACGCCCAGTTATGGAAGACGAATATACCGATTATATATATATACTCTCTCTCTCTCTCTCTCTCTCTCTCTCTCTCTCTCTCTCTCTCTATATATATATATATATATATATATATATATATATATAAAGAGAGAGAGAGAGAAATACTGAGACAGACGAAAAGCTAGCCAACCAGGTACACACACACACACACACACACACACACACACACACACACACACACAGCCAGCCAGGTACACATAAACTCAGTGGTATTTGTTGGTGGGTGAAATGCTTAAAAATCCAAATGCTTAAACTCCAACTATCCCCACGCAAGAAAAACGGACATATTAATGATTTATTTGAAAGGCAGACACATTTTTTGCCTTTCCGGGTAATCAGCAGAGCCAATTTTTTCCTTCGACTTGCATGACAACCTCTCAATTAAAAGAAAAACCTGCCCGTAAATTATGAAAAACTTATTACAAGCGGAGAGGCGTATGCTGAATTTTTTCGCTACCTTTTAAAAAAACTGCAATACTTCAAAAACAGGGTCGAGGTTTTAGTTTCCCTTGGCAGTGGACGGGCCCTGTCGTGCTGGCGGGAGGGGGTGTATGTGGGACCTGTGTATATATGAGGGGGGAAGGCTGCTGTGTATATATGGGGGAAAGGGAACACTGTATATGCAGGACTTCCGTATATATGGGGGGGAAAGGAGCTGTGTATATGTAGGACCCCTGTATATATGGGGGGACGGGGGCTGTGTATATGTAGGACCTGTGTATATATGGGGGGAATGGGCTGTGTATATGTATTACCTGTGTGTGTGTATATATATATATATATATATATATATATATATATATCGTTTCACAGCAACATGAATAACTGTGAATGCATTTAAAGATCTACCCCCACTACAACACACAACTGTCGATTTACGATACAGGTCCCTATATCTATCACCCGCAGGTCGAAAAAGTCTATCAGTTATATATCTATCACCTGCAGGTCGAAAAAGTCTATCAAAGGTAAACAAAGTAATCTGAAAATAGTAAGAATAGGGGTGGGGGCTGTCACACTCCCCTCTTCCCCTCTCAAACTCCCCTGCCTTGTTTCTCCCCCTCTCCCATCCTTATCTCTCCCCTTCTCTCACCCTCCATGTTCTCTCTCCCTTCTCCCTTATCTCCCTCTCCCTTCACTGCCCCTCCTCTTATCACCCCTCTCCCCACCTCCCTTCCCTCCCTATCTTTCTCTT